>NW_027363024.1:675000-680000 GCF_046119375.1 Phyllobates terribilis
ATATGTGTGTGTGTGTGTGTATATACAGTATATATGTGTATGTATATGCTGTATTACTGTATATATGTGTGTGTGTGTGTATATACAGTATATATGTGTATGTATATGCTGTATTACTGTATATATGTGTGTGTGTGTGTATATACAGTATATATGTGTATGTATATGCTGTATTACTGTATATATGTGTGTGTGGGGGGGATATACAGTATATATATGTGTATGTATATGCTGTATTACTGTATATATGTGTGTGTGTGTGGGGATATACAGTATATATATGTGTATGTATATGCTGTATTACTGTATATATATGTGTGTGTGTGTGTATATACAGTATATATGTGTATGTATATGCTGTATTACTGTATATATGTGTGTGTGTGTGTGTATATACAGTATATATGTGTATGTATATGCTGTATTACTGTATATATGTGTGTGTGTGTGGGGATATACAGTATATATATGTGTATGTATATGCTGTATTACTGTATATATGTGTGTGTGTGTGTGTATATACAGTATATATGTGTATGTATATGCTGTATTACTGTATATATGTGTGTGTGTGTGTATATACAGTATATATGTGTATGTATATGCTGTATTACTGTATATATGTGTGTGTGGGGGGGGATATACAGTATATATATGTGTATGTATATGCTGTATTACTGTATATATGTGTGTGTGTGTGTGTATATACAGTATATATGTGTATGTATATGCTGTATTACTGTATATATGTGTGTGTGTGTGGGGATATACAGTATATATATGTGTATGTATATGCTGTATTACTGTATATATGTGTGTGTATGTATATACAGTATATATGTGTATGTATATGCTGTATTACTGTATATATGTGTGTGTGTGTGGGGATATACAGTATATATATGTGTATGTATATGCTGTATTACTGTATATATGCGTGTATATATGTACTAGCTATTGAACCCGTTCTACGCCCGGGTGGCGAGCATTTTTATTGGTATATGGTCTCCCATCCTGGTATTTGTGCTGCCCCCATCCTATTGTGGTATGCATGGTCCCTCCACCCCCCAATCCTGGTATACATGGCACACCTCACCCCCCAATCATGGTATGTATGGTCCCCTCACCCCCCAATCCTAGTATGCATGGCACACCTCATTCCCCAATCCTGGTATGCATGGTCCCCTCACCTCCCAATCCTGGTATACATGGCACCCCTCACCCCCCAATCCTGGTATGCATGGCACCCCTCACCCCCAATCCTGGTATACATGGCACCCCTCATTCCCCAATATTGGTATGCATGGCACCCCTCATTCCCCAATCCTGGTATGCATGGCACCCCTCATTCCCCAATCCTGGTATACTTGGCACCCATCACCCCCCAATCCTGGTATGCATGGTCCCCTCACCCCCCAATCCTGTTATGCATGGTCCCCTCACCCCCCAATCCTGGTATGCATGGTCCCCTCACCCCCCAATCCTGGTATGCATGGTCCCCTCACCCCCCAATCCTGGTATACATGGCACCCCTCATTCTCCAATCCTGGTATGCATGGCACCCCTCACCCCCAATCCTGGTATACATGGCACCCCTCATCCCCCAATCCTGGTATACATGGTCCCCTCACCCCTCAATTCTGGTATACATGGCATCCCTCATTCCCCAATCCTGGTATACATGGCACCCCTCACCCCCTAATTCTGGTATGCATGGTCCCCTCACCCCCCAATCCTGGTATGTATGGTCCCCTCACCCCCCAATTCTGGTATACATGGCATCCCTCATTCCCCAATCCTGGTATGCATGGTCACCTCACCTCCCAATCCTGGTATACATGGCACCCCTCACCCCCCAATCCTGGTATGCATGGCACCCCTCACCCCCAATCCTGGTATACTTGGCACCCCTCATTCCCCAATCCTGGTATGCATGGCACCCCTCACCCCCAATCCTGGTATGCATGGCACCCCTCATTCCCCAATCCTGGTATGCATGGCACCCCTCATTCCCCAATCCTGGTATGCATGGCACCCCTCATCCCCAATCCTGGTATGCATGGTCCCCCCCCCCAATTCTGGTATACATGGCACCCCTCAGCCCCAATCCTGGTATGCATGGTCCCCTCACCCCCCAATTCTGGTATACATGGTACCCCTCACCCCCAATCCTGGTATACATGGTCCCCTCACCCCTCAATTCTGGTATACATGGCATCCCTCATTCCCCAATCCTGGTATACATGGCACCCCTCACCCCATAATTCTGGTATGCATGGTCCCCTCACCCCCCAATCCTGGTATGTATGGTCCCCTCACCCCCCAATTCTGGTATACATGGCATCCCTCATTCCCCAATCCTGGTATGCATGGTCACCTCACCTCCCAATCCTGGTATACATGGCACCCCTCACCCCCCAATCCTGGTATGCATGGCACCCCTCACCCCCAATCCTGGTATACTTGGCACCCCTCATTCCCCAATCCTGGTATGCATGGCACCCCTCACCCCCAATCGTGGTATGCATGGCACCCCTCATTCCCCAATCCTGGTATGCATGGCACCCCTCATTCCCCAATCCTGGTATGCATGGCACCCCTCATCCCCAATCCTGGTATGCATGGTCCCCCCCCCAATTCTGGTATACATGGCACCCCTCAGCCCCAATCCTGGTATGCATGGTCCCCTCACCCCCCAATTCTGGTATACATGGTACCCCTCACCCCCAATCCTGGTATGCATGGTACCCCCTCATCCCTATTTTGGTATCTATGGTACCCCCTCACATCCCCAATCCTGGTATGCATGGTACCCCTCATCCCTATCCTGATATGCATGGCACCCCTCACCCCCAATCCTGTTATGCATGGCACCCCTCACCCCCAATCCTGTTATGCATGGTCCCCTCACCCCCAATCCTGTTATGCATGGTCCCCTTACCCCCCAATCCTGGTATGCATGGCACCCCTCACCCCCCAATCCTGGTATGGATAGTCCCCTCACCCGCCAATCCTGGTATGTATGGTCCTCTCACCCCCCAATCCTGGTATGTATGGCACCCCTCACCCCCCAATCCTGGTATGTATGGCACCCCTCATCCCTATCATGCTACACACACATACAAGAAAATAAACACTTATACTCACCTTTCTTCCCTGTGCTCCAGCGCTGTTTCCCGTTCTGCTGGAGGCCGGGGGAGGAGTGCGGCGCCGAAGTACGCGTGTGCTCATACCACGCTGTCCGGCTCCATTTTGCTGCAGACACATTGCAAATGTGTCTTCAGTAAAATGGCGCCGGATAGCGCTATGCGCATGTGCCGATTTCAATGCCTCCCTCTTCCCCCGGACTCCGGACCGAACAGAAGCGCCGCGGTAGCGCTCATCCCGGTCAGGTAAGTATGTAAGTATGGCGCCAGAGATCGCGGTATGTGTTCAGTGTATACGCATACCGTGATCTCCAGCACCATACACTCCTCTTACCTGTAACGGCTCCATGCGTTCTTCAGTCTGGAGCCAGACTGTGCAGGCGTGTCGCACTAGCGCAGACTATAAAGGCTTCAGACAGAGGGACGCTTGTAGCGTTATATTATAGATACTCTATATGTATGTATATATATATATGTATACTGTATATGTGTATATGCATACTGTATGTATATATATATGTATACTGTATATGGCTGTGTATATATGTATACTGTATATGGGTGTGTATATATGTATACTGTATATGTGTGTATATATATGTATACTGTATATGGGTGTGTATATGTATACTGTATATGGGTGTGTATATATGTATACTGTATGTGTGTGTATATATATGTATACTGTATATGTGTGTATATCTATACTGTGTATATATGTATACTGTATATGGGTGTGTATATATGTATACTGTATATAGGTGTATATATATGTATACTGTAGATGTGTGTATATGTATACTGTATATGGGTGTATATATGTATGCTGTATGTGTGTGTGTGTATATATATATGTACAGTGCTGGCCAAAAGTATTGGCACCCCTGCAATTCTGTCAGATAATACTCAGTTTCTTCCTGAAAATGATTGCAATCACAAATTCTTTGGTCTTATTATCTTCATTTAATTTGCTTGCAAGGAAAAACACAAAAGAGAATGAAGCAAAAATAAAATCATTGATCATTTCACACAAAACTCCAAAAATGGGCCGGACAAAAGTATTGGCACCCTCAGCCTAATACTTGGTTGCACAACCTTTAGCCAAAATAACTGCGAACAACCGCTTCCGGTAACCATCAATGAGTTTCTTACAATGCTCTGCTGGAATTGTAGACCATTCTTCTTTGGCAAACTTGTAGTGAGCTGGCCGTCTCTGGCTGTTCTGTGATAATTGATATAGAGCCTGTTACAGAAGTGATTACACAGGATGATGTTGCCACCTTGTGGCCAGAGGTTGCACCTGCGCAGGGTGTGATGACAGAGAAAAAGACTGAGCCTCCTGTGTCCCGCCCTAGAGAGTCACGTGACCAAAGTGGGAAGCAGGAAAAAGCACACGCAGAGTCTGCTGTGGTCTGTGAAAAGAGCCAGGACGGTGTGCAGGACCTCGTGTGTGGCGCAGGAGAGACTCTCAACGTGATTTCTTCTATCTGACACCATATCCTCGGAGCCTTCCCCAGCTCCTGCACTGCTGAAGGATTCAGCTGTTACACTCCCTGCTACTGGAGTGTGGACTACATAAGGGGACCCACCAGAGCTTCTATCCGGATCAGAGAGACTGTAAGCGGGACCTCTGGCGAGAGGCCGAAGTATCCCTTCCTTTGTTTCCGCGAATTCTGCTGTTCCTGTTTTTTCTCCGGCTGGGACGCCTTCCTGCAAAGACAGACAGGCCTGCGACGGGGGACACATCCTTCTGGAGTAAAGGACTGGTAACGTGTGAGTAGGGACAGTGAGGGTCAGCTTATCAGTACACGTTATTACTGTGCATATTTACGGTTGTCATTTATTGTTTTTTTT
>NW_027363024.1:685000-867500 GCF_046119375.1 Phyllobates terribilis
GTGTATATATATACTGTATATGGGTGTATATATATGTATACTGTATATGGGTGTATATATGTATACTGTATATGTGTGTGTATATGTATACTGTATATGTGTGTGTATATGTATACTGTATATGGGTGTGTATATATGTATACTGTATGTGTGTGTATATATATGTATACTGTATATGTGTGTATATATATACTGTATATGGGTGTATATATATGTATACTGTATATGGGTGTATATATGTATACTGTATATGTGTGTGTATATGTATACTGTATATGTGTGTATATATGTATACTGTATATGGGTGTATATATGTATACTGTATATGTGTGTGTATATGTATACTGTATATGTGTGTATATATGTATACTGTATATGGGTGTGTATATATATGTATACTGTATATGTGTGTATATATATATGTATACTGTATATGTGTGTATATGTATACTGTATATGTGTGTATATATGTATACTGTATATGGGTGTGTATATATGTATACTGTATGTGTGTGTATATATATGTATACTGTATATGTGTGTATATATATACTGTATATGGGTGTATATATATGTATACTGTATATGGGTGTGTATATGTATACTGTATATGTGTGTATATATGTATACTGTATATGGGTGTATATATGTATACTGTATATGTGTGTGTATATGTATACTGTATATGTGTGTATATATGTATACTGTATATGTGTGTATATATGTATACTGTATATGTGTGTGTATATGTATACTGTATATGGGTGTATATATGTATACTGTATATGTGTGTGTATATGTATACTGTATATGTGTGTGTATATGTATACTGTATATGTGTGTATATATATGTATACTGTATATGTGTGTATATATATGTATACTGTATATGTGTATATATATGTATGCTGTATGTGTGTGTATATATATATATACTGTATACTGGGTGTGTATATATGTATACTGTATATGGGTGTGTATATATGTATACTGTATGTGTGTGTATATATGTATACTGTATATGTGTGTATATATATGTATACTGTATATGTGTATATATATGTATACTGTATATGGGTGTGTATATATGTATACTGTATATGTGTGTATATATATGTATACTGTATATGTGTATATATATGTATACTGTATATGGGTGTGTATATATGTATACTGTATATGTGTGTGTATATATATGTATACTGTATATGGGTGTATATATGCATACTGTATATGGGTGTATATATATATGTATACTGTATATGTGTGTATATATGTATACTGTATATGTGTGTATATATGTATACTGTATATGGGTGTGTATATATGTATACTGTATATGTGTGTATATATATGTATACTGTATATGGGTGGATATATACAGTACAGACCAAAAGTTTGGACACACCTTCTCATTTAAAGATTTTTCTGTATTTTCATGACTATGAAAATTGTACATTCACACTGAAAGCATCAAAACTATGAATTACCACATGTGGAATTATATACTTAACAAAAAAGTGTGAAACAACTGAAAATATGTCTTATATTCTAGGTTCTTCAGAGTAGCCACCTTTTGCTTTGATGACTGCTTTGCACACTCTTGGCATTCTCTTGATGAGCTTCTAGAGGTAGTCACCGGAAATGGTCTTCACCTCACAGGTGTGCCCTGTCAGGTTTAATATGATAAAGTGCTTTATTCTTTGTCGGGTCCAGGGGTCCTGTAGAATGTGAATCCCTGAGGAACAGCGTATCCTTGGCTTGTGCCAAGACAGAAGAAAAGTTGCTGAACACTTGGTACCCCAAAGTGATCAATCTATTTGCCAATCAAGATGCCCTGCAGTTGATTAATGCGGACAAATTGGATTCCTTTTATAACTGCGTCTCGACTAGCGGGGTGCCTCAAGGGTCTGTCTTGGGCCCTATATTATTTAATATATTTATTAATGATCTAGTGGAAGGGTTGCATAGTAAAATAGCAATATTTGCAGATGATACTAAACTTTGTAACGTAGTTAATACAGATGAGGATAGGGCACAGCTACAGGAGGATTTAGATAAATTGGGGAGTTGGGCCAAAAAATGGCAAATGGGGTTCAATGCCGATAAATGTAAGGTCATGCACATGGGAAAGAAAAACAGCAGTCACCCATACATATTAAATGGGAAACCGTTGGGGAAATCTGACATGGAGAAGGACCTGGGCATCTTGGTTAACAGCAAATTAAATTGGAGTGCCCAGTGTCAGGCAGCAGCTGCGAAGGCAAATAGAGTCATGGCATGCATCAGAAGAGGAATAGGGGCATATGATGAGAACATTGTTCTTCCTCTGTATAAAGCGCTGGTAAGGCCGCACTTAGAATATTGTGCACAGTTCTGGGCTCCGGTACTCAGGAAAGACATATTGGAGCTAGAGAGGGTACAAAGGAGGGCGACTAAGGTAATAAAGGGAATGGAGGGACTAGAATACCCAGAGAGGTTGTCCAAATTAGGCCTATTTACGTTGGAAAAGAGAAGGCTTAGGGGAGACCTCATAAACATGTATAAATACATCAGGGGGCTGTACAGAGATCTCTCCCATGACCTGTTTATACCAAGGATGGTGACAAAGACGAGGGGGCACACTATGCGTCTGGAGGAAAGGAGGTTCCTGCACCAGCATAGAAGGGGATTCTTTACGGTCAGAGCTGTGAGACTCTGGAATTCTCTGGGAGAGGAAGTGGTGATGTCCAACTCACTTAATGAGTTCAAGAGAGGACTGGACGCCTTTCTTGAGAACAATAAAATTACATCTTATGCTTAGTGATAGTTAATTAATCCAGGGATTTAATCTGACTGCCAGATTGGAGTCGGGAAGTGAATTTTTCCTCAATGATGTAAATTGGCCTATACCGCATGGTTTTTTTTGCCTTCCCCTGGATCAACGCTGCGGAATAGCTGCAGTGCACAAGAAATAGGCTGAACTGGATGGACGCTTGTCTTTTTTCGGCCTTTTAAACTATGTAACTATGTAACTATGTAACACTTATGTCCAAGCAGGTAAAGGCGGCTGCAAGATCCGTGATATATAAGGATTCATGTTCATTATTGTATCTCTGGATCAGACATAGACTCAGAGTGATACAACTAAATAGACCCTATAGGGGTAAAGTTGGCATATCCGGGGGGAAATATATCCCAGATTTGCCAAACTGAGCCAACTCATGAAACACATGGGTACATAGGAGAAGAAAGAGTTAATTGGCGTAAAAAATATAAATTTTTATTCCATCAAGTTAAAAAACGTACATAGTAAAAAGAGAAATGACATAATACGGATAGTATAAAGACACTAATTAGATTACCAATGTAGCAAGATATGTTACAAAGTATACATATATGGTCACGCATATGGTCACAGTGGGACATGAGCAATATAGATAATATAGCATAAGGTTAGTATATCAAGACAATCCAATGAGTGTAATAATATATCAAAAAGTAATCCATAAGTATTCCATAGTCATTGGATTTACACTTGCCATATGCATCAGGTATCCATCTAAATAATGCTCCTGCCCACAAATAATCAGATACATGTCACATAAAACATTTTTTAAGGTAGTCTCTTACCACAAAGAGTGCCAAAAAGGAGGGTAAAGTGCATAAAGGAACGCACAGTGGCAGAGTGGTATTCCCATCTCATATATTTATGGCACTTCCACAGTCTGAGGACGCACATTCGGCTGAAGTATATTGCTGCGCAGGGACATGCCGGGTCCCTGAGCTGCAATGCATGCCGCCAGCCAATCAAAGGCCAGTAGCTGATGTCGGCGTGCCAGTCACGAGCGACGCATGGAAGTGACGTCATGCGCTGCCCTTGCCGGCACACTGAAATCAGCTACAGAAGAAGACGCCGCATGTCGTGGGAGCGCAGGAAGGTAAGAAGAATCATTTATTTTTGTTTATTTAATGTATTAGAAAAGAACGACAGAACATTATACCAGGAAAGGGCCAAGGATGGGGAGCATTAGACAAGGAAGGGGCTCAGGGTGGGGAGAATTAGACAAGGAAGGGGCCCAGGATGGGGAGCATTATATAAAGAAGGGGCCCAGGATGGGGAACATTATACAAGGAAAGGGCCCAGGATAGGGAGCATTATACCAGAATGGGGGTCATTATACCATGACATGGGCCAGGATGAAGGACATTACACCAGGAAGGGCACAAGGATGGAGGTCATTATACTAGAATGGGGCCTAGGATGGGGGACAGGATACCAGGATGGAGGACATTGTTATAGGATGGGGGACATTGTACCAGGATTGGGGACATTGTTACAGGAAGGGGCCAGGATGGGGGACATTATTACAGTAAGAGGCCCAGGACCAAGGACATTATACCAGGAAGGAGCCCAGGATTGGGACGTTATTGCTGAAAGGGGCTCAGGATGGGGGGTATTATACACAGAAGGTGGATATTATAACAGGAAGAGGCCCAGGATCGGGGATATTATAACAGGAAGGGGCGCAGGATGGGGAACATTATACCAGGAAGGGGCCTAGAATGAGAGACATTATTATAGGATGGGGCTACAATGGGAAACATCCAAGGCAGGGACGAACACGCGCATCATTATCGGATCTAGAATGCTACAAGGGCCCATACATCTGACCAACATGCTGGTGGGGGCCCAGGTCCAAATTTTGCACATCTGCAGGAACATGGCATATGGCTTAACAGTATGTCATATGTTGGGAAGGGGTTAAGCTACAGCACATTACATAGCCTCTTGCAGCTATATCAATGGAAAAATTAAAAAATGTATGGCTTTTTGAAGAAGGGAAGGAAAAAATGCAAAACAAAAAATTATCCGGTCCTGAAGGGATTAAGGAGTTCCCACCCACAGTAAATGTTGTCACTCAGCTTAAAATCTTCACTTGCTTATTAGCAGAAGCTAAGGTTTCATTAGGATCTCCGAGGCTAAAGTTACATGCGGCTCCAGCTTACATGTAAAGGGGATGGTATCAAGGAGTCTCGCCAAACTTTCCCTACAAATGTCCAACAATTCAGAATTCATATCCATTGATAATTTATCTTCTAAAATGATAGCATTTTTTTTCTATCCTTTTCATTTTATGTGTAATTAACTTTTTGCTCTCCTCCTTTAAGCAATGGGAGGAACGACTGATAAGGATCCAGGAAACCATTGATGAATGGCTGAAGGTGCCGACCCAGTGGCTTTAATCTTCTCTTCTGAGGACATCATGCAGCAAATGCCTGAAGAAGGACGCTTATTCCAGACTGTGGACAGAAACTGGAGAGAGATCATGAAACATTGCGTTAAAGACCCGAAGGTAAATGGATGCTTCATGGTGGACTGATACAAGAAAGCACGGTCATCTTGCATCCAGGATTGATGTTTTCCAAGAGTCCGTGTCCTGATGCTTCCATCACAAGGATCCCGGGTTATGGGGCTCCGCACTGCCTGGACTCCAGCCTCCCGCATCTTCTATTTTCTATCCAAATAGGTTCTAATTTTTCTTTTAATATAAACTATTGGCACAATAGTCAATGAATGTGACCTTTTTTCAGTCTCTATAACTATATAATGGAATCTTACTTATGGGCTATCTACTTTGTTTTAGGTTTTAAGCGCCACTTCTCTGACCGGACTTCTGGAGAAACTTCAGGACAGCAATGTGCTTCTGGATAAAATCATGAAAGGGCTGAATGCCTATCTGGAGAAGAAGAGGCTTTTTTTTCCCACGGTATAGTCCTTTCACTTGTTGCAATGATTGTATATATTCCTTAAATATTTTTTTTTCTTATTTAAACGCATTGAAATCATTTTTGTAATTGGATTTCATTAATAATTTTGCACTGTTTGCCTTCTATTGGCTCTGTGTTGCGCTGGCTATTGGACTTATTTTTAATCGGTCTTTTTTCAGCTCCTCTTAGCCGATTTATGACCACAGATCACATCAAAGCTGAATGTGCAGGAAACAAAAAGCCTAACGGTGCAACATTTTTAATGAAACTGAATTGTCGCAAATACTCGCAATTAAATGGGTATTCCCATCTCCAAGATCCTATCCCAATATGTAGTAGGCGTAGTAATAATAATAATATTAGCAAATACCTCCAATTAGAAGTGTAGTATAGTTCTTCTGATTCACTATGTCGCTTTCCCCATGTGCAAGGCATTGCAGTAGCTTCGGTATCCATGGTTACGACCACTCATATAGTGACAGTTATTTGCTAGTGGTCGTAACCTAAGCTACTGCAATGCCCTGCACATGGGGTAAGCGACAAAACAAATCAGAAGAACTATACTAAACTTCTAATTGGAGGTATTTGCTAATATTATTACGCATACTACATATTGGGGTAGAATCCTGGAGATGGGAATACACATTTCAGTTAAATAAAAAAAAGTTCCCAAAGCTGGATAGCCCCTTTAAGCTAACCATACGCATGACATATGAGATACCCGTGGTCTGAATGGTTATTTGGCTATTTCTCCTGACTCCCACCTATTCTGCTGAACAGTCATGTAGTTTTAATGGGGAGAGAGGAGAAAGTCGGTACTGGACACCTCCGGCAGCGGGTTATCTCCCCTGAGAACCAAAAGACCGGGTATTGAAATCCCATCTGCCCGATCCTTCTGGCCCTGACATCCTCTATCGGGGGAGAGTCAGGAGACCCCCATACACATCAGTGGGTAGGCCGGTCCTGCTGCAATCGTCAGGTTTAAACTATTTTAATCCAATGTGTATGGGGACTGAATCTTTACTTTAAAGCTTTGCTTTTCTATTTTCTCACATAGACACTAATACAAATGGCGCCTGACCCAATACTTTAATGACATCTTTATCATATTGTGCATTTTCGCTTTAGCTTTTTCTTCCTGTCCAACGACGAAATGCTAGAAATTCTCTCTGAGACTAAAGATCCTCTGCGGGTCCAACCACATCTAAAGAAGGGCTTTGAAGGCATCGCAAAGCTGGAGTTCCTTCCTAACCTGGACATCAAAGCCATGTACAGCACCGAGGGGGAACGCGTAGAGCTCATCCAGACCATCTCCACCTTCGAGGCTCGGGGGGCCGTGGAGAAGTGGCTCATCCAAGGGGAAGATGTCATGTTAAGGAGCGTGCATGATGTTATTGCTCGGTCACGAATGGTACGGATCTACCTACAGACCAAAAGCATTAATTGGAACTAATCTAGTCTATATATATAATCGTCTTATCCCGTCTGTCTGTCTGTCTGTGTGTCTGTCTGTCCAGGAAATCCCGCGTCGCTCATTGGTCCGGCAGCGGCCAATCAGCGCCGGGGGATTTCTAAAAAAAGATGGCGGCCGTTAGCGGCTCATCTGCGGGACGGAGCTGAGCGGCGATGCAGCTGGGAGATGACCGGCGCAAGGCGCTCATCTCCCGGCCGGCAACAGCAGAAGGAACCCGACCGACGGACCCATCTGCGGGATGGAGATGCAGCCGGAAGATGAGCGCCGCGAGGCGCTCATCTCCCGGCCGGTAGCAGCGGAAGGACCGCCAGCATCGCTGACTTCCATGCGGAAGGGAGGACCGGGGAGCGGCGCTGCGGGTCGGGATACTTCTGCTGTGAGCGCCCGCTATGTCCCGGGTTCTCGCAGCGGAAGTAGCCGCACAGGCAGCGCCGCTCCCCGGTCCTCACCAAGACGATTCGATGATTGATCGCGGTCTTCGGACCCGACCAATCACTGATCTTAGCGCAAAACTTAAACACCGCTGTGCTGATTGGTCGCCGACGCTGCCCGCGACCAATCACCGATCTTGGCTCCACATTTAAACACCGCTGTGGTGATTGGTCGCGGCCGATATTTAAATTTGGCGCCAAAATCGGTGATTGGTCGCGGCCGATATTTCAATTTGGCGCCCAAATCGGTGATTGGTCGCGGTCAGCGTCCGCGACCAATCAGCACAATAGTGTTTAACTTTGGCGCCAAGATCAGTCATTGGTCGCGGGCCAAGACAGCGACCAATCACCGATTTGTGCGGCACTTTTAAATAGCGTCCGTGACCAATTGGATGTCAGCGCCACTCCCCGGTCCTCCCTTCACACCCTAGCCGCATGGATGTCAGCGGCGCTGCCTGTGCGGATACTTCCGCTCCGAGAACCCGGGACATGAGCGGGCGCTCGCAGCAGAAGTATCTGGACTCGCAGCGCCGCTCCCCGGTCCTCCCTTCACACCCTAGCCGCTGATGTCCCCACTGTATCCGCATGGTCTTACAAAGGTCCGGACATTTGTGTTAAAAATCGCTGATTGGTCGCTGGCGCTGCCCGCGACCAATCACCGATTTGGGCGCCAAATTTAAATATCAGCCGCGACCAATCAGCACAGCGGTGTTTAAATGTGGAGCCAAGATCGGTGATTGGTCGCGGCCGATATTTAAATTTGGCGCCCAAATCGGTGATTGGTCGCGGGCAGAGCCAGCGACCAATCAGCGATTTTTAACACAAATGTCCGGACCTTTGTAACACCATGCGCATACTGTGGGGACATCAGCGGCTAGGGTGTGAAGGGAGGACCGGGGAGCAGCGCTGCGGGTCGGGATACTTCTGCTCCGAGCGCCCGCTCATGTCCCGGGTTCTCGGAGCGGAAGTATCCGCACAGGCAGCGCCGCTGACATCCATGCGGCTAGGGTGTGAAGGGAGGAACGGGGAGCGGCGTTGACATCCAATTGGTCGTGGACGCTATTTAAAAGTGCCGCACAAATCGGTGATTGGTCGCGGTCTTGGCCCACAACCAATCACGGATCTTGCCGCAAAAGTTAAACACTACGGTGCTGATTGGTCGCGGACGCTGACAGCGACCAATCACCGATTTGGGCGCCACATTCAAATATCGGCCGCGACCAATCACCGATCTTGGCTCCACATTTAAACACCGCTGTGCGGATTGGTTGCGGACGCTATTTAAATGTGGCACCAAAATCGGTGATTGGTCGCGCCCAGCGTCGGCGACCAATCAGCACAGCGGTGTTTAAATGTCCGGATACTTCTGCTGCGAGCGCCCGCTCATGTCCCGGGTTCTTGCAGCGGAACTATCCGCACAGGCAGCGGCGCTGACATCCATGCGGCTAGGGTGTGAAGGGAGGACCGGGGAGCGGCGCTGACATCCAATTGGTCGCGGCCGCTATTTAAATTTAAATGTGGCGCCAAAATCGGTGATTGGTTGCGCCCAGCGTCGGCGACCAATCAGCACAGCGGTGTTTAAATGTGGAGCCAAGATCGGTGATTGGTCGCGGCCGATATTTAAAATTGGCGCCCAAATCGGTGATTGGTCGCGGGCAGCGCCAGCGACCAATCAGCGATTTTGAACACAAATGTCCGGACCTTTGTAACACCCTGCGGATACTGTGGGGACATCAGCGGCTAGGGTGTGAAGGGAGGACCGGGGAGCGGCACTGCGGGTCGGGATACTTCTGCTCCGAGCGCCCGCTCATGTCCCGGGTTCTCGCAGCGGAAGTAGCCGCACAGGCAGGGGCGCTCCCCTGTCCTCTCTAATACGATTCCGCTCCCCGCTCCTCACCAATACGATTTGCTGATTGGTCGCGCTCTCCACACCCGACCAATCAGTGATCTTGGCGCTAAAGTTAAACACCGCTCTGCTGATTGGTCGCGTCCGCTGCCCGCAACCAATCACCGATTTGGGCGCCACATTTAAATAGCGGCCGCGACCATTCACCGATCTTGCCGCCACATTTAAACACTGCTGTGCTGATTGGACGCGGACGCCGGACGCGTCCAATCAACGAGATTGGCGACAAATTTAAGCAACGCTCTGCTGATTGATCGCGGTCGCTGGCCGAGATCAATCAGCAGTATTGGCGCAAAATTTAAACAACGCTCTGCTGATTGGTCGCGGTTGTCGGCCGTGACCAGTCAGCAGTATTGGCGCCAAATTTAAACCTCACTCTGCTGATTGGTCGCAACCACCGGCCGCGACCAATCTGCGTTTTTGGTGCCAAATTTAAACAACGCTCTGCTGATTGGTCACGGTCGCCGGCCGAGACCAATCAGCAGCATTGGGGCCAAATGTAAACCCCGCTGTGCTGATTGGTCGCGGTCGCCGGCAAAGACCCATCAGCATTATTGGTGCCAAATTTAAACCCTGCTCTGCTGATTGGTCGCAGCCACCAGCCGCGACCAATCAGCGAGATTGGCGCCAAATTTAAACGCCGCTCTGCTGATTGGTCGCGGCCGCCATCCGCGACCAATCAGCGAGATTGGCGCCAAATTTAAACAACGCTCTTATGATTGTTCGCTGTCGCCGGCCTCGACCAATCAGCGATTTTGGCGCCAAATTTAAAGAATGCTCTGCTGTTTGGTCGCGGCCGGCGACCAATCTGTGATTTTGGCGCCGAATTTAAACCCCGCTCTGCATCGCTCTGCTGATTGGTCGCGGTCGGCGGCCATGACCAGTCAGCAGTATTGGCGCCAAATTTAAACACCGCTCGGCTGATTGGTCGCGACTAATCAGCGATTTTGGTGCCAAATTTAAACCCCGCTGTGCTGATTGGTCGCGGTCGCCGGCAAAGACCCATCAGCATTATTGGTGCCAAATTTAAACCCTGCTCTGCTGATTGGTCGCAGCCACCAGCCGCGACTAATCAGCGATTTTGGTGCCAAATTTAAACACCGCACTGCTGATTGGTCGCGGCCGCCAGCCGCGACCAATCAGCGAGATTGGCGCCAAATTTAAACGCCGCTCTGCTGATTGGTCGCGGCCGCCATCCGCGACCAATCAGCGAGATTGGCGCCAAATTTAAACAACGCTCTTATGATTGTTCGCTGTCGCCGGCCTCGACCAATCAGCGATTTTGGCGCCAAATTTAAAGAATGCTCTGCTGTTTGGTCGCGGCCGGCGACCAATCTGTGATTTTGGCGCCAAATTTAAACCCCGCTCTGCATCGCTCTGCTGATTGGTCGCGGTCGGCGGCCATGACCAGTCAGCAGTATTGGCGCCAAATTTAAACACCGCTCGGCTGATTGGTCGCGACTAATCAGCGATTTTGGTGCCAAATTTAAACACGCTCTCCAGTCCTCACTAACACGGTTCGCTGATTGGTCGCGGCCGCCGCCCGCGACCAATCATCGATATTGCCGCCAAATTTAAACACCGCTTTGCTGATTGGTCGCGGTTGCCGAACGCGACCAATCAGCGATTTTGGCGCCAAATTTAAACACAGCTCTGCTGATTGCACCCGGTCGGCCGCATACCTATTCTAGAATACCCGATGCATTAGAATCGGGCCACCATCTAGTTCTTTTATATTTGTATAAGATTATTTGGCGGCAGTGAATGATTTGTGGATGATGTATCTCTTGCAATAGAGCCAGGTAGCAGATCTTCTACCTGCAATCGGTAGAAATGAATTTGCTAGATAATACTAGTAAGGTTGTCCCTCTCTTAAATGCTTCTGTCAACGTAATTTAACTTTCTTTTTTAAAAGGCATACCCTGCGACTGCAAGAAAAGACTGGGTGAGGGAATGGCCGGGACAGGTCGTGCTCTGTGTGTCTCATGTTCTGGACAAGTGAAGTGCATGAAGCTATCGGCAGTGGCCCGGAGGTACGGCATAAGCTCCTTTACTGATCAAGGTTGCTTCACTATAAACAGTCATGGCCGGAAGTGTTGACACCCTTGAAGTTGTTCCAGAAAATGAAGTATTTTTCCATAAAAAATTGCATGTGTATTTTCTGTTATACACATGTTTATTTCCTTTGTATGTATTGGAACAACACAAAAAAAGGCAAATTGGATATAATTTCACACAAAACCCCATAAATGGGTCGGACAAAATTGTTGGCATCTTTCCAAAATTGTGGGTAAACAATTTTGTTTCAAGCATGTGATGCTCGTTCAAAGTCACCTGTGGCAAGTAAAAGGTGCGGGCAATATGAAAATCACACCTGAAACCTGATACAAAGGGGAAAAGTTGACTCAGTCTTTGCGTTGTTACGTGCCACACTAAGCAGGGAGAACAGAAAGAGGAGAAGAGAACTGTCTGAGGACTTGAGAACCAAAATTGTTGACTAATATCTTCTTTTTGTGTTGTTCCAATATACACAAATGAAATAAACATGTGAACAACAAAACGTGTAATTGTAATAATTTTCTGGGAGAAATACATATATATACATTCATAGACAGACTTCATGAGTTCTCCTGCTAATAGACTGTCATACCCAGAGACGCAGCTTATAGGAGTTTCCAGGGGGGGATATACCATTGGTGCAACAGAGGTAAGGGGACCCACATTCACATCCAAAGATGCAAGCAGCTTATTTCACAGTACGTTATTAGACTGCAAAGAGCCCATGTAGTGTTCTTGCCCAGGGGTCTTCTCCTGGGGGTTGCAGTTGTACAGCGGCTCAATATCTTGAAGGTACCCAAAAGGCTCCATAGTATTGTTGGGATTTTGCATTGATTCATGCATCTTGTCTAGAGATGCGCAACTAAATTTGCAGGACCTTGGTCTAAGAGAGCAGGTTAGTAGTCTGTGGCTGTTGGATGGGAGCCTTGCTAACCGCCTCTTACATGCCGGCATCCCTGGCTCCTCTTTTGATTAGCCGGCCAGGCGTGATGTCATTTGTGCCTCACACCACAACTATGACATCGACATCAAAAGAGGAGCCGGAGATGCCGGTTCACGGGGCTCCGGTCCTGCGGCCGTGGAATACTGACCGGACTGTTGGACCAGAGTCCTGCAAATCCATTCGCTCATCTCTACTCACGTCATATCTACCAATAAGGGAAGACATTGTATGGGATTTCCCATAATACCAGCATAAAATTAATCCATCTGCATTGAGTTTTCCATGCTGTTTGTAGCAGGGTTTTATAGAGGCACATCTGGGTATTTGGAGCAATTTGCGAGGAGGCAAATTGTCCCAGCAGACTCGCAGCACATTGGGGGCTCTCGTCACCATAGAGGGGCACGCTCGTGACGTGGTCAGGGAAATGATCGAAACAGGTTTGTGCAAACATCATGGCTGGCAGCAAACTTTCCAATACCATGTTCTATTTATTATACACTACATGGAGAAAGGTATTGTGCCCCCTCCACATTACACCTACAGGGGCTTTTATGGCCTCCTATTCTAATCCATATCCAGGATGTTAATATGGAGTCCGTCCCTCTACAGATATCACAGCTCAGTATGCCGAGCACCTTCATACATTTCACCATATTCCTATGTTCTTTCCATATCTATGTTATGTTCCCCCCTCTTTTCTTTGAGTTTTCATAGGACACAATTGATCTTGTCACAGTAAAGCAATCTTGGGGTGTACTTACAATGACGTCTATGGGGCAGTAGTCATTTCTGCATATTGAGATGGTGGTCCCTATATAGGAATGTTTTGGCATCTGTAGGTGTCGGCATCCCCTGTATATGACTCATTGCCACAATTGATCTTCTTTATAGTCAGTGGTTTGGATGGCCTAGGTGCGGTTTGTAATATTTTCTATCAATGGTGTGTGTGCCCTCCTCTGTGCAGTGTCGTTCTATAACCATGGATGGACTAATAAAGGGGTTTTATGCCAATTCCTTTAATGACCTTTTGTTCGGTTTCTTTGTAGGTATTATGTCATTCTCCGAGTGGTCAGCCATTCTAAGCCTGAGCAGACATATGGCAATGTAATTGATGTGTGCCTGACATTGTTCTTCCCTATGTGGCGGTGACATATTTATGCTGCCATTCTCCAGTATTTGTTCTAATTAATCATCCTAAAGGTGTTTAGTGGGGTTGAGGTTGAGAACGTGTGGGAAACAGTTCTGCTCTTCTATTCCCTTAGGGTTGGAAGCTACAATTGTTTAAAATGTCTTGTGCTGAAGCATTAAGATATCTTTTCACTGGAACTAAGGGGCCTAGACCACCCCCTAAAAACAAGGCCATACCTCCACCACCAAACTGCCCAGCGGGCACAATGCAGTTAATAGGGTAACGTTCTCCTGGCATTCACCAAATCCAGACTCGTCCATCAGATGCCAGATAGAGAAGTGTGATCCGTCACTGCACAGAACAGGTCTCCTCCAGAGTCCTGTGGTGGCGGCTTCACACCACTCCATCCGACGCTCGGCATCGTGCTTGGTGATGTAAGGCTGCATGCAGCTGCTCGGCCATAAAGCTCCAGGCGGGGGCGCATTGTTTGTGGTGATGTTGTTACCAAAGTAGATCTGGACTCTGCAGTTATGGAGTCAGGAGAGCGTTCTGCCCTCTGCTCCTCAGCACTCAGTGACCCCGCTCTGTAATGTTCCGGGGTCTCCTGAGGTGCTGCAGTTCCTTCCACTCCTTAATAATATCACTCACATGTGATGGGGGAAGATTTAGGAGGGAAGAAATGTAATATCCAGACTTGTTACCCCGGTGGCTCCTATTACAGGACCGCGCTGGTATCAGAGAGCTCTGCACCACCAGCCGTTCTGTCATATGTTAGTAACAGCACACAGCATGGGAGGGCGGATGTTATACACCGGGGGGCGTGGGGATTGATGTTATACACTGGTGGGGGGCGAGAGTCTTAATGTTATACAAGGCCGAGGGGCCAGATGTTATACCCTAGGGGTACGAGGGGCTAGATGTTATACTGTCCGAGGGCTGGATCTTATACACTGAGGAGCAAGGGGACGGATATTATATACCGGGGTGAGGGGACGGATATTATACACCGGGGGGCGTGGGGACGGATATTATACACCAGGGGCGAGGGGACGGATATTATACACCAGGTGCGAGGGGACGGATATTATACACCAGGGGTGAGGGGACAGATATTATACACCAGGTGCGAGGGGACGGATATTATTCACCAGGGGCGAGGGGACGGATATTATACACCAGGGGCGAGGGGACGGATATTATACACCAGGGGCGGGGGGACGGATATTATACACCGGGGCGAGGGGACGGATATTATACACCGGGGGGGCGAGAGGCCAGATGTTATACACAAGGGGGAGGGAGCGAGGGGACAGATGTTATACACCGGGGCTGGGGGCTGGATATTATGCAAAGAAGGGCTTGGGGTTGGATGTTATACAGTGGGGTTGAGGGGATGGATTTTATACACTGGCGGGGGGCGAGGGGAGAGATGTTATACTAAACTAGGGCCGAGGGGTGGATGTTATACACCGGGGGAGGCGAGAGGCCGGATTTTATAAACTGGGGGCTGAGAGTCCGGATATTATACACCGTGGGCAATGGGACTAAATGAAAAAAGCAGAATTCGGTGACTAGGAGTTTTGTCCTATAATGTTTGTGCATTTGCCTTCCCTTTAGAAACTCTCCCTTGTGATTCTGCAGTGTCTTAGAGGTTGACTATCTTTTCCTACATTCCTCAGGAGTTTCTCATGAACAGACTTCCGGTGGCTTGCCCAACTCCGCTATTACTGGGAGAATGAGAATGCGAGAGTGCGAATCATCAACTGCAATGTGAAGTCCGCCTATGAGTACCTGGGCAGCTCCCCACGCCTGGTCATCACTCCGCTCACTGACCGATGCTAGCGGACTCTGCTATGATGTGATGGGTTATGCTCAGAAATGTTTTTGACTTTTGTATGATGCATGAAACTTATTAGCAATTATTATTGATATTTCATACCAGTTCTTTCATGTTTCATTGGTAGATCGGTGCTTTTTATCTAAATCTTGGTGGAGCTCCAGAAGGTCCGGCCGGCACAGGAAAAACTGAGACCACCAAAGATTTGGCCAAGGCGCTGGCCGTGCAGTGTGTGGTCTTTAACTGCTCTGATGGTTTGGACTACATAGCAATGTCAAAGGTACATACAATGTTAAGCTGCTCCATTGCAGATAATAAACTGACTCCATCCGATGTTCTGCTGACATCTTTTGATTATATAGTACAGACCAAAAGTTTGGACACACATTCTCATTTAAAGATTTTTCTGTATTTTCATGACTATGAAAATTGTACATTCACACTGAAAGCATCAAAACTATGAATTAACACATGTGGAATTATATACTTAACAAAAAAGTGTGAAACAACTGAAAATATGTCTTATATTCTAGGTTCTTCAAAGTAGCCACCTTTTGCTTTGATGACTGCTTTGCACACTCTTGGCGTTCTCTTGATGAGCTTCAAGAGGTAGTCACCGGAAATGGTTTTCACTTCACAGGTGTGCCCTGTCAGGTTTAATAAGTGGGATTTCTTGCCTTATAAATGGTGTTGGGACCATCAGTTGCGTTGTGCAGAAGTATGGTGGATACACAGCTGATAGTCCTATTGAATAGACTGTTAGAATTTGTATTATGGCAAGAAATAAGCAGCTAAGTAAAGAAAAACGAGTGGCCATCATTACTTTAAGAAATGAAGGTCAGTCAGTACGAAAAATTGGGAAAACTTTGAAAGTGTCCCCAAGTGCAGTTGCAAAAACCATCAAGCGCTACTAAGAAACTGGCTCACATGAGGACAGCCCCAAGAAAGGAAGACCAAGAGTCACCTCTGCTTCTGAGGATAAGTTTATCCGAGTCACCAGCCTCAGAAATCGCAGGTTAACAGCAGCTCAGATTAGAGACGAGGTCAATGCCACACAGAGTTCTAGCAGCAGACACATCTCTTAAACGACTGTTAAGAGGCGACTTTGTGCAGCAGGCCTTCATGGTAAAATAGCTGCTAGGAAACAAGCAGAAGAGAGTTGTTTGGGCTAAAGAACACAAGGAATGGACATTAGACCAGTGGAAAATTGTGCTTTGGTCTGATGAGTCCAAATTTGAGATCTTTGGTTCCAGCCACCGTGTCTTTGTGCGACGCAGAAAAGGTGAACGGATGGACTCTACATGCCTGGTTCCCACCGTGAAGCATGGAGGAGGAGGTGTGATGGTGTGGGGGTGCTTTGCTGGTGACACTGTTTGGGATTTATTCAAAATTGAAGGCATACTGAACCAGCATGGCTACCACAGCATCTTGCAGCAGCATGCTATTTATTTTTCAACAGGACAATGACCCCAAACACACCTCCAGGCTGTGTAAGGGCTATTTGACCAAGAGGGAGAGTGATGGGGGGCTACGCCAATTGACCTGCACTGCAGTCACCAGACCTGAACCCAATAGAGATGGTTTGGGGTGAGCTGGACCGCAGAGTGAAGGCAAAAGGGCCAACAAGTGCTAAGCATCTCTGGGAACTCCTTCAAGATTGTTGGAAGACCATTTCCGGTGACTACCTCTTGAAGCTCATCAAGAGAATGCCAAGAGTGTGCAAAGCAGTCATCAAAGCAAAAGGTGGCTACTTTGAAGAACCTAGAATATAAGACATATTTTCAGTTGTTTCACACTTTTTTGTTAAGTATATAATTCCACATGTGTTAATTAATAATTTCATGCCTTCAGTGTGAATGTACAATTTTCATAGTCATGTAAATGCAGAAAATCTTTAAATGAGAAGGTGTGTCCAAACTTTTGGTCTGTACTGTATATACTTTTTTTTAGTTTTTCAAAGGGCTGGCATCATCGGGAACATGGGTGTGTTTTGATGAGTTTAACCATATTGAGCTGGAGGTGTTGTCCGTGATGGCCCAACAGATTCTCCGCATCCAGAGAGCCATCCAGACGAAGATGGACATGTTCAACTTCGAAGGAACAGAGCTGAAGCTTAACCCAAATTGCTTCTTAGCCATTACCATGAATCCTGGCTATGCGGGACGTTCTGAGCTGCCGGATAACCTCAAGGTAAAGAGTCCCAGTGCCTTGCATCGGGTCCTTCCACAACATTTCTATAGGATTAAGCTCAGGACTATGACTCGGCCATTCCAAAGCTTTATGTTTATTCAACCATTCTTTTGTAGAACGACTTGTGTCTTTGGGCCATTGTCTTGCTGCATGACCCACGTTTTCTTGAGATTCAGTACATGAACTGATATCCTGATATTTTCCTTTAGCATTTGCTGATAGATTTTAGAATTCATTGTTCCATCAATGATGGCAGCCGTCCTTGGCCAAGTGCAGCAAAACAGGCCCAAAGCAGGTTACGATTACCATCTTTGTGTTTCATAGATGATAGGAGGTTCTTATGCTGTAATGCAGTATTTTCTTTCTGAAAACATATAGCTTCTCACTTAAAATCTCTATCTTGGCCTCATCCTTCCACAAAGCATTATTCCAGTTACCTATTGATGTGCCCAGGTGAGTTTTAGCAGTGACATTTTAAATCGCATTGCCTTTCTCCTTGCAATCCTGCCATGCTCGCCATTGTTGTTCATTGTCTTTCTGATGGTGGACTCATGAACAATTACATTAGCTAATGTGAGGAGAGGCCTTTAGTTGCTTAGCGGTTACCTTGAGTTACTTTGTGACCTCACAGACTGATGTAGCTTTAAGTCAAATTTATGCAGTAATACAGAAATTTTTGAGGGGTTCACAAACTTTCAAGTAAATACTAGGTTTACAAAAGAAACATAAGATTTCATCAAAGGGATTATTCTCCCCCAAACCTATATGAGATTGCACATTTCCTATGTATAATCACCACACCTGATGCCCTCATTTCTGCAAGCTCCTTAATATTGATGTCCCATTCTCCTATTTTCCAAAATGGACACAGTAGAGGTGTGGAGAGAGATTTGGAAAGTGTTAAAGGAGTATTCCCATCTCCAAGATTCTATCCCAATATGTAATAGGTGTAATAATAATATTAATAGCAAATACCTCCAATTGGAAATGTAGTATAGTTCTTCTGATTAGCTATGTCGCTTACCCCATGTGCAGGACATAGCAGTAGCTTAGGTATCCATGGTTACGACCACTAGAAAGTAACTAACTGTTACTATGAGTGGTCGTAACCATGGAAACCTAAGCTACTGCAATGTCCTGCACATGGGGTAAGCGACATAGCTAATCAGAAGAACTATACTACATTTCTAATTGGAGATATTTGCAAACATTATTATTATTACCCCTATTACATATTGGGACTGGATCTTGGAGATGGGAATACCCCTTTAACCACACTTTGACTGACTTTCCTCTGATGTGGAATAGACACATCACTTTTAGGTCTGGGGTGGAGGATAGTGTAAATGGACATAATGGGTTCCCCGGCTCTCTGCCTAGTTTACAGTAATTTAGTTTCATTTGTTGACTGACCCATCTGGTTTGCGCATTTCAGGTTCTTTTCCGGACTGTAGCAATGATGGTCCCCAACTATGCTCTGATTGCGGAGATCGGCCTTTATCCTTACGCTTTTCTGCACGCTAAACCTCTCTCGGTGAAGATGGTAATGACTTACCGGCTGTGCTCGGAGCCGCTCTCGTCCCAGTTCCATTATGATTATGGGATGCGTGCAGTAAAGGCTGTGCTGACCGCTGCTGGCAATCTGAAGCTGAAATTCCCCCATGAAAATGAAGAGATTCTTGTAAGTTCTGAACTGTTGGTCGCTTTACATCTCGTATAGGATAGCATTACCATCTTACCGAGAAGCATTTGGATCACAAAAATTACAGCTGTCTGATTTTATAATAGCAGACAGAGACTTGCAAATAATGTCTGCACATTACTGTTCCTGGCTTGTTAGATCTCATCTGTGCAAAAGTGTCAAAACTATAGTTGTTAAACACGTAGCTTGTTCATCTTATGGGACAGTTTGATTTTTAACTTAAACGCATGTATTTTAGGCTAAAAATCATCTTAACAATTGTTTTTTATTAAAAATTTTGCATCGCTTGGCTTTCACCGGCTTTTTGATTCCCTGCACATTCAATTTTGTTAAGGTCTGTGGTCATAAATAAACTGAGAGGAGCTCAGAAAAAGACAGATAAAAACGAGTTCACTGACAGTATCTCACTTAACTCATTCTGCAGCCGGCAATTAACAGTGCAACACAGAGGCCACATCTATTCCCTATGGAGAAACAATTCTGCAGCATAATTTACTGCAACTCAGCAGCGTTCCGTTCCTCTTTTATCATTCCTGGAAATGTAGGAATTAATTGAAATCTGTCAATAACGAGTACCCTACACAGTCTGACAATGTCACCACTGTTTGGGCACAGTCAGATTGTATAGGGTTGTCCCCTATATAGATTATATATACATTATATGTCATTTACACATACATTTCCAGGAGGTATAACAGAGGGACGATACAATGTAGAGTTTTAGGAAAAGGGGTTTCATCCTTATTTTTTGGAGAATACTATTCTTTACTAATACAGACATACCACAAGAGCTGACTGCTCCTTTGTAATGGGGTTCCTCACTTTTAATATTGTTTCATGTCATATTGTATATGAATTATTTTATCATTTAATCCTTTTTCATTCTATTTAGCTCTTGCCGTCAATTAAGGATGTAAACAAACCCAAATTTTTGTCTCATGATATTCCTCTGTTCAATGGGATTACCAGTGACCTGTTCCCTGGCATTCAACTTCCGGAAGCCGACTATAAGGTATTAAAATATAATAGTGTCTTAAAGGGGTTTTCCAAGACTTAAAGAGGACTTGTCCCTCGCCATAAATATGTAAATGCCGCTGTTCTCCTGACTCCGGCATTGTTTTCCTTTTCTTCCTGCCCCCCTCCGTTCCTGACATCTGTCACTCTCCTCTAGCCCTTTAAGCCAACTGGGCAAGGCCTTCCTGAAGACTCCCACAGAGAGGGCTTGATGACCACGCCCACTTGGCTATTAAAATTTATGAACTAGATTTCTATAAAGAGGCTATATCTCAGGAATGGAGAGGTGCAGGAGCAAAAGAAAAACCGCACCGGATTCAGGAGAACAGCGGCATTTACACCAGGTAATAAAATTGCATATTAATGGCAACTGATAGCTCCTATATAGCTGGCCAGCTATCATTTGGATGATAGTTATCTTTCAGCAGCAGAAGGGAAGGAAGGGAGACACAGATCCATTACTAGTGGGTTGGCGGAGCCCCACAGGGATAGATCACCTCAGATTTATAAAAAGTGACGACCGGCCCCTCCAACTTAAGCTCCTCCTACCCCCATGTTCTCCAGTCTGAAATTTGAGGTCGCAGAGGATAGTCGCTGCCTTTGCAGCTCCTCAGAAGATTTTTTATTTTTACCAAAGGAGACCTGGACCCCCCGTGGTCTAGAGGTCTCAGGGGGTCTCGGCGCTGCCGGGACCCCTGCCCTCCCCTGGCAGACCTGCGTACCCCTTAAGGAGGTCCCCGCAGTAACCTGCCGGCCCCGGGGTACATAGGGCGCTTCCTGGCGGAGACGCACACCGCCTGTGGGGTCCCTGCCCGCTCCGCCGTGGGGGGAGCAAGGGCCACAGCACCACACATCCCTGGGGGTCCCTGTGGCGCACAGCGGGGTAAGTGCTCTTGTAGCACCCTGAGGATTCGGCTGCTACAGGGGTATTGCACCTCAACCCAGAGGTGTGATATTCCACACCCGGGTAAGGATGGAGTGTGGAACTGAGCTCAGATAGACTGCATGCACTACATACATCCCATTTCCGGAGGGCAGACCGACGGTACTCCCACTTAGAAATGTGCAGGTACGACCGAGTCTGTCCTTGGCTGGAGTGGGAGGGGGTTGGAACATCCCATGTAGTGTAGGGGCAGATAGGGGGTGCAGTCTGGGTAGTGATAGGAGCTCATTGGGTGCTGGTCACCTGAGCTCACACATAGAGGGATATATAAGGTGGGCACCAACTAAGAACAGGGTCAGATGCAGAGAACAAGTCTGTTGCAGAGCAAACCAGCAAGCAGAGAGGAAGAGCAGAGCAGACCTGAGCCTGAAGAGTGAGAGAGGAGAAAGAAAAGGAAAGACCCAGAGGGGGAAACAGAAAAGAGGACTCCAAGAACCCAAATTAAATCCCCGGGTGAAGAGTCGGCACAGGGTACCGGAACCCAAACTGGTGGGGGCAGAAAACACACCCTAGCCAGAGACCGGGGGCCGTGGGCAGCATCTGCCACGGCCACCCACCACATCCACCCCGAAGGCATACCACGTGGAGGGTCAGGGAACCCAAGGCCAAGGGTGTCCCAACAGAAGGCCCGAGGGAGCTGGACCTAGGTGGATCACTGGTGGGGACGGCCAGAGAACGGGACAGAAGGAGAGCTCAGGGCCACGCTCCGGACTTGTTTGGGGGTTGGCTGGATCCAGGACCTGGTGGACGCAGCACGGCTCGGGTGGTCACTCGAAGCTGGAGTGACCAGTACAACATCTGCAGTAAGTAAACACCCTTAACTGCACAACCCGACTCTGTCTTAATTGCCGTCTGCACTGCACCACCACAACCCCCATCCTCTGCACCTGTTCCCCCTGAGGCTATACCCCTCCCGTTGGGGGTTATCCCACCAAGCTGCGCACCCACCATCAGCCTCAGCGGACCCTGCTGCAGCGGCGGCCACAGTGACCGCATCACAACGGGTGGCGTAGTCGACACAAAAGAACTCTTAATAACATCTGTAGGACTGCCACATAACACTGAGTTTGACGCCCTGGGCACGGGCCGGGTCACAGCCGCTCGGAGACTACAACCCCCCATCTGATCCGGTGCCGGGTATTCCCCTCAAAAAGGAATATGTCCCAGGGGGCGCGTCACTCTGTGTATGAGTGCGGCTGCCGCCGTTATTTCATGTGGTGATTTTCTGCTTTTCTGTATTTGCAGACGGTGTATGAGGATCACCGCTGCATTCTCTGACCCTGGGGGCTGGGGAGCAGGGACGGAGGAGCACGGCTCCGTTGGAACGGGGGGCGTGGCTTTATTATCTTGGCTTCCTGCCGTCACTTTTAGGCAGGAAGCCTTCAGGAGAGCGCGCGCTTTCTCTCTGAGCGCGGGCTCTGTGAGTGAGCTCGGGGGGCCGGGCTTCGCGTCGTTCGGCTTCCTGTCATTGTAGTTCTGACAGGAAGCTCCTGGCTTAGCGCGCGCTGAGCTCTCCGCCCCTCTCCCTCCTTCCGGCTTCCCTCCACGTGCACCTCCGGCTCTCTGCTCCCCGTTCACCGCCCTCACAGCTCAGAAGGAGCAGTCACCGCGGCACTGGTGAGTCGTTTCTGCCTGTAGGCAGAGGCTCCCTTTTTGTTCTTTCCATTGCAGAGCACCTTGGCTGACCTGCTAAGGCAGGCAAGGTGCTATTTGCCGCTACCGCTTTTCTGGACACTCTCACTTTTCTGACCTCTTAAGGCAGTGAGGTATTTAGCGTGTCAGCAGCATTAACCCCTTCTGAAGGGGTCTGCTCAACAGGGCTGTTAACTCTTTCTGGGGGTGCACACTTCTGTTTCAGAGGGCGCTTCTCCCCAGTTTGTTAGGTTAACTTTTGCTCTGCAGGGCTGGGGTAACTCTCTCTAGAGGAGAGTTTTAACCCTTTAGTGCCTTAAAAGTTAAAAAAAAAAAAAAAAAAGGGGGAATTTTTTTTTTGTGGAAGCAGGCTGTGTTAGCTATTTTCGCACACCCTAGGTTACCATACTCATTCTAACATGCTGGCATCTGATGTGGGAGGCATGACGGATCAGGGACCAGGGGGCGCGGACCTCTCTCCCGATCCGTTTCAGGATCGGTCTCGCATTTCTGATACACCCAGGTCTTCGACGGCGTCAAGTTCGACCCTTAGTGATGTTAAAGTGGAGGCTCTCACCCGCTCCATTGACAGTCTTTCTAACCTCCTGGGTCATTGGGTGTCAGCTAAGTCGCAACCGACACCACGAGGCAAGAAGCGCCACAGGGTGGCGCTGTCTCCTCCGTGCGGTGCATCGGAGGCTCCAGATTCACCAACAAGCTCGGTTGGTGAAATCTCTGATTCTGAGGATGAGGATCGGCAGAGTCGTCCTGCTTCGCTTTCGGGCCGCGTGGATGCTCTTATTGGAGCCATGCGGGAAGCGTTACAGCTGTCTGAAGAGCTGACAAAGCCTGGCAAGTCGGCCCGGCTGTATCAGGAGTCGCGTCGGGCTCGTTCAACATTACCGGCGCATGATGAACTTAACGAGGCAGTGGAGAAAGAACGCCGGTGTCCGGATAAATGCTTCCAGGGGATGCGTTTTTTTTATGCCTTGTATCCCTGCGCCACGGAGACGATCGCTAATTGGGTTCCCTCCCCTGAAGTGGACCTTCCTCTGTCTCAGCTTAGCAAATCTTCCTTGCTTCCTGTTAAAGGGAAGGCCAGTCTTCAGGAGCCTCTGGACAGAAGAACGGAGTTAGCGGCGAAGTCCATCTACGAGGCCGCGGGTCATGGATTCCGTGTAGTCTTGGGGGCCATGTGGGCCGGTGAGGCTTCTCTGCGGTGGTTGGACCAGCTGCGGACGGCATGGCAGGATGGAACTCCGCTGTCGGAAGTGGAAAGGCTTTTCCAGCTGTTGGAAGAGGCGACACATTATGGCAGGGACGCAGTACTGGATACTACTTCCATTCTGTCCAGGTCTCAATCTTCGGCCGTCACAGTCAGGAGAGCACTGTGGCATAAACAGTGGACTGGAGACGCAGTATCCAAACAAGGTTTGCTTAGTCTAGCGTACAAAGGCGGTCATCTTTTTGGTTCGGACCTCACGGAGCTGATTGCTAAGGCCAAGGCTAAGGATGCTGCCTTGCCTCAGCGGAAGGCGGCGGCTTCCACGTCTGGCAGGTCAAGTGCCAGTGGTGGTCGTCGGTCCTTTCGGACCAGGGGGCGGTTCGGTCAGCCTTCTTGGGGATCGGGTCGTCCCTCGGCTTCCGGTAAGAAGTCCACCCAGAAATCCCGTATTTCCTGGAAGCAACATTTCCGTCAGGACAAACGGGAGGTTGACAAGAAGCCCGCTAAGGCGGACTGACGCCAGGATTCCGCTCGAGGGCTCTCGGGTGGGAGGTCGTCTGCTACAATTCGGGTCGATTTGGGCGTCCCACATTTTGGACGCCTGGGTGACGCGAGTTATGTTGGCAGGCTATTTCATAGAGTTTCACTCTCGTCCCCCGGACAGGTTTCGTCAGTCACGCACCCCGTCCGAGCCCAAGCTGGCTGCAGCACTGCTGCGGGAGGTAGACACTCTTCTGCAGCAGGGTGTGGTGGTCCCGGTTCCGCCAGAGGACCGGGGAAGGGGGTTTTACTCCAACCTTTTTGTGGTCACCAAAAAGGAGGACAAGTTTCGCCCCATTCTGGATCTCAAAGATTTGAATCTGCATGTCCGGACCCGGAAATTCCGCATGGAGTCTCTCCGCTCTGTCGTAGCGGCCCTGTCGCAGTACGATTTCTTGGTGTCGATCGACATCCGCGACACCTATTTGCATGTCCCTATCGGCAGAGCTCACCAGCGTTTCCTGCGTTTCGCCATAGGTCAGGCCCATTACCAGTTTGTGGCCCTACCATTCGGGTTGGCCTCGGCACCCAGGGTTTTTACAAAGATTCTGGCGCCACTCATGGCGCTTCTTCGAAAACAAGGAGTTATGATTCTACCCAACCTGGACGACCTGTTGATTGTGTCGCCCACAGCGGAGGAGGCGATGACTGCTCGCGATCTCTCCCTCCAGCACCTGGAGGACTTCGGGTGGCTGGTCAATTGGAAGAAGTCGTCATTAAAACCGACGCAGTCAATCCTGTTCTTGGGGATGCATTTCGACACAGTACGGGCAGTGGTGTCCCTGCCTCCGGACAAACAAACGAACCTTCGTCGCCATGTCCAGGCTATGAGGTCGGCGATGGCAATGTCCCTTCGGGAATGCATGCGCCTTCTGGGTCTGATGGTGGCGACAATGGAAGCTGTACCGTTTGCACAATTTCATTCCCGGGATCTCCAAAATCTTATTCTGACCAGTTGGGATCGATCGCCGACTTCACTGGATCGCTCGGTCTTTATCTCCCGCAGGGTGCGAGAGTCTCTTGGATGGTGGTTACGTCCGGAAACTCTATCCCTGGGGAAATCCTTTCTTCTCCCAAGGTGGTCGGTGATTTCCACCGATGCCAGCCTGACTGGCTGGGGGGGGGTTTGGAACGACCTCTGGGATCAGGGGGTCTGGTTGTCAGAGGAGTCGTCTCTACCGATCAACATTCTGGAGTTGAGAGCAATTTTTCTCTGCCTCCGACATTGGACGGTCCTTTTGAGCGGTCTGCCGGTCCGGATTCAGTCGGACAATGCGACGGCTGTCGCGTATATCAACCATCAGGGCGGGACGAGGAGTTCCAGACTCATGATGGAGGTCTCTCGGATCCTGGTTTGGGCCGAGTCCAGGGTTCCAGCCATCTCCGCGATTCATATCCCAGGTGTGCTGAATATCTCGGCGGACTTCCTCAGTCGCGAGCAGGTGGATCCCGGAGAATGGAGTCTTCATCCGGAAGTGTTTGCACTGCTGTGCTCCCGGTGGGGGACTCCTCAGGTGGATTTGATGGCATCCAGGCTGAACGCCAGGGTTCCGACATTCATGTCCAGGTACAGGGACCCGGTGTTATGTTCTGCTACCAGAGCTAAGGAAAGAGAGGAGATCTGTCCCTACGATAGAACTCAGCTTAATCCCTACGATGTAACAGGGGACCTGATCCTGCGATCAGACCTGCTAAAGTCCTAAGCTAGTCTGTACGGAGACCTATAGATGTGGGGAAGGAATCCCTACAAGTACTAAGGACTGGGAGGAATATGGGACACCTCCTAACAGAAATAGTAGCAGACAGACGAACAAACAAAATATATAGAACAAAGAGGTCAGTAGACCAAGCAAACTAACAGAGCAAGACACAGAGCACAGGCTAGCTAGAAAGTAGATATACAATGAAGTCCAGCAAAGCCAGAAGGGCGGAGCAGGCTTAAATAGGCCAACAAGGTCATGTGACCAGCAAAGGAAAAAAAAACTAAGAGCAAGGTTCTAACACCCGGAGGCTGTGGCGGTAGATGCTCTAGTGGCCCCGTGGGACCAGTTCGAGCTGATCTATGTGTTTCCGCCAGTATCCTTACTTCCTTTGGTGATTTGGCGGATCAAACTGGAAAGAGTATCAGCAATTTTGGTAGCGCCGGATTGGCCACGGAGGACGTGGTGTTCGACGCTGGTGTCTCTTCTGGCGGCGCCTCCGTTTCCACTGCCTCTTCGCCCGGACCTGTTAATCCAAGAGCCCATTCGTCATCCGGACCTGAAGTCACTTTGTTTGACGGCGTGGCACTTGAGACCGAGATCTTGAACCGTCGTGGTTTTTCGTCCGAGGTTATTTCTGCCAGAGGTCCAGCTATGACTAGGATTTATCACAGAACTTGGGAGTCTTTTTATTCTTGGTGTTCTGGATCGTCAAGGAACCCGAGGGTTTTTTCCATCCCCAACTTCTTGGCTTTTCTGCAATATGGTTTGGCCAAGGGTCTAGCAGTTGGTACCTTACGAGGTCAGGTATCTGCACTATCCGCGCTTTTTCGAAGGGCTATTGCTTCACGTAGGGACGTGCGTTCTTTTTTTCATGGGGTTGCTCGTCAGTTTCCGCCTCGCGAGGCGGTTGTGGCTCCTTGGCGGCTTAATCTATTCCTGGAAGCTCTTCAGCATGAGCCTTTTGAGCGTATGGATTCAGCTATGCTTTACTTGCTTTCTTGGAAGGTGGCCTTCCTGGTAGCGGTCACCTCTTTGAGAAGGGTTTCGGAGTTGGCGGCACTGTCTTGCTCGCCACCTTTTCTGGAATTTCTTCCGGATCGTGTGGTGCTTCGTACCCGTGGAGATTTTTTACCTAAAGTGGTGTCGCATTTCCACGTCAATCAGGACATCGTGTTACCTTCTCTCTGTCTGAAGCCGAAGAGTCCAAAGGAGTGGGCCTTGCACTCGTTGGATTTGGTGCGGGCATTGAAGTTCTATCTTACAATCATGCAAGGTTTTCGGAAATTGGACTCTCTTTTTGTGATTCCTGCTGGTCGTCGACGTGGTCAGCGTGCTTCCAAGGACACTATAGCTCGGTGGATACGTTCGGCTATCCTGGAAGCGTACCGGCTCAAGGGCGAGCCTTGTCCGGTTAAAGTTCGAGCTCATTCCACGAGGGCTGTTGGTTCGTCATGGGCTTTTCGTCAGGGGACCTCGGCAGCGCAGCTCTGCCGGGCGGCTACCTGGCGCTCCGTTCACACCTTTACTAAATTTTATAAAGTGGACGTGAGTGCTTCCGCCGATGCGGCCTTGGGACGCAGGGTCCTGCAGGCGGCGGTGGTTTAAGTTACCTCTTTATTTTATTTTATTTTTTATTCGGCGCTGGTTGCGCACTTACCTAAGTTGTTGGGGTGTTGGAGATTCTGCCACTATTTCCCACCCTAGAATTTTGGACTGCTTTGGGACGTCCCACTAGTAATGGATCTGTGTCTCCCTTCCTTCCCTTCTGCTGCTGAAAGACGGATTTTGGTAAGAACTTACCTGTAAAATCCTTTTCAGCGAAGGAAGGAAGGGAGACACAGCACCCTCCCATGGCAGAAGTATTTTTTTGTTTCTAGATGCGGCGCGACCTTTTCCTGATGGCGGTCATCTGGTCTGGGGTTGGCGCACTAGGGCTCTTTTCCAGCATCGCCAGCTCATCGCAGTTGTCAGGTCCAGTGAGTTGTACCTAGGACTGTGTGTTTTTTTGCTGTTATTTGCATAACCTGTTTTCTCACATTTCTGAATTTTTCAGAATGGGTTGTACTGTTCTGCTGGTGTTGTCTGCTCTTCCTTAGCTTGTGTACGGACTGGAGAACATGGGAGTAGGAGGAGCTTAAGTTGGAGGGGCCGGTCGTCACTTTTTTATAAATCTGAGGTGAACTATCCCTGTGGGGCTCCACCAACCCACTAGTAATGGATCTGTGTCTCCCTTCCTTCCTTCCTTCCGTCTTTCCCGGCTCCCCCATATTCAGGAATGCTCGCTCCTGTTTTCTCTATGACAGAGTCGCTGCCAGAATCTTATGGCAGCTGCTAATTTCACGGTCAGAAAGTAAGGATCGGGTGATTAAATTCCAACCGGCCGATTTTTATGTCCCCCAACATAATCTGTCATGAGGCCCCCATACACAGTAGATGGTAGACCAATCCCATTGAAATCACCCGATCCTGATCCACTGCTTTGGAATTGGGTTACATGACCTTGTCACTCATCGTCCGGTCCCATTAGTGCAACCTGGGCAGCTGCACAGGGGCACCAGCGGTAAGGGGGCTCACTTATACCTCCAATGCAAGATGATCTGATGTAGAAAAAAAATGGTTGAAACATCTGTGAGTGATTTATCGCTAGTTTAGTTGTAGATTATGGAGACATTTTTTTTTAGATGAATGAATCAATTTGCAGGAGACTGATCCAATGGCCAGGTGTCATGGGTGCGTCAGATGTGACAGTCGCCCTGCAGTTGGTTGCAGGAGATCCCTTCGTTTGGCATTACAGACATCTTCTTAGCGGTCTCACTGTAGGACCCAGCGGCTACCTCCCTCCTGCTCTAATTGACAATCAGGCCTGGGTGTTTAAATACTTCCTGGTTGCTACACAGAGGTGCCAGTGATATTCACATGACCCCTTGTGAAGGCTTGGAGCAAGTACAGTTCTTACTTCCTCTCTGGTGCTAAGAGGATGTGTGTGCCATCTCTCTGAAGTCGACTCAAGCTAAGCTACTTCCCCCGTGTCTGTCTCCCCTTGCTGTCTTTAGTTGTCAGTGGGGATCGACTAGTGCTCACCCCCCCCTTCCCTATCCAGGGCCAAACGCTAAGGAAATACAGGGATAGGTTCCTGTACGGCAATTGGTGAGGAACCAATATAGAGTCGGTAGGGGAGACAGGGTGATTGCAGATCAGCCTAGGAGGTCTCCATTTCCCCCTTTCCCTAGTGTCGGGGCTCCCTTCCCCTCATCCCTTTGTGTCGCACTTTGTCTTTCCTACACTGTGTGTGACATCAGGTCAGTAGTGGGCACTGAATGAGACCCCTGAGAGCCACCTTATTTCTTCCTGCCCCCCGGCTCTTCTTCAGATTAGCCGGCCTGGCATGATGTTATGGTTGCAGCATGATGTACACCAGGCCATATAATCAGAAGAGGAGCCGGGGATGCCGGCAGCTAAGAGGCGGCTCTCAGGGGTCCCGTCCAGCGGCCACAGAATACTGATCTGGGTCCTGAAAATGTATTCTCCCACCTCTAATTGGATCCACTGTAAACAGACTGATGGAATATTTTACCTTCCTTTTGCTCAGGATTTCCTTGAATGCGCACAGGAGAGCTGTGCTGGACACAACATCCAGCCCGAGAAGGTCTTCCTGGAGGACATGATCCAGACGTATGAGATGATGATTGTCAGACACGGGTAAGCTGGAACTACAGAAGTCCATGGGACGGGGGATTTATTCTTCGCGGTTTCCATTTTATACAATGGACCATGCTGCGTTTTGTTTATCCCGTGCAGTTTTATGTTGGTTGGAGAGCCGTTCTCTGGAAAAACGAAGGTCCTCCACGTCCTCGCTGATACGCTGTCTCTTATGAATGAGCGAGGGTGCGAAGAAGAAAAAGTGATTTACCGGACAGTGAACCCTAAAGCCATCACCATGGGGCAGCTGTTCGGGCAGTTTGATCCAGTGTCACATGAGGTTCGTCTATGATTGGAATTATTGTTTATAATACTAATATCTTTGCTGAAAATGGGAAAATCTCCCCTTTTATGGCTTATGGACATGGTAGAAGGGGTTCCTTCAGAGACATAGACCCCAGCCATACATTGCCGGGCAATCATTTTATTATTGCTTACCCCCTGTTTGCACAAAAATTGGAAACTGTTTTATTTTCCCCATCAGACATGGAAGCAACAAATTGTATTATTTATGTCAGAAATTAGCATAAATTTGCATACTTCCAGCCACATTCTGAATAGACTGTGTCTGGCCTCACTCAATACACTTGCTTTGAGTGAGGTCATGCACTTCTAGTTGGCATGTGACCGCGTATATGCAAATCACTTACTTGCGGTCTCTCCCGGTGCCGCCACGTTCACTTCAATAGGGGCCACGTGTAGTCAATACATGTGCATCATCAATATCATAATCCCAGGCATTCCCTTTAATAATCCGTTCAATTGTGGGATTGTACTGGATTTTATGGGAAGAGCAATTTTATTGATGCCTCTCTTCATTTGCAGTGGACCGATGGGATAGTCGCTAATACTTTCCGGGAGTTTGCGTTATCTGAGACCCCGGAAAGAAAATGGGTTATCTTTGATGGACCTATTGATACGCTAGGGATAGAAAGTATGAACACCGTCCTAGATGATAATAAAAAGGTAACTCTCTATTTTACTTTGTGAAAACTTTTTTTTTTTTATTTATATCCTTTTCTGTTTTCATCACCATGTAGCATAACAAAAAGTGATACAAAAAGTTATCCTCCATGTATATCTACAGCCATGATGGAGAATAGAAAACATTAGATTTTATGGCATCTTTATATATCTTTAATTAGCAGTAAATTGCAAAAACTGTTTGTATTTCCTAACACTATCCGACAATATCCATTCATGAAGATGGAAATAAGCCTTTAGTAGAGGACTTATGTATTGTATGTGGAGAGAGACGCTTTAAAAGATATTCATTGCAGGATCATCTTCCAATTATAAATCAGCTACTAGATTTTTGCACTTTTTTCAGATATTAATTTGTGCACATAATGATTGTACTTTCTCCACTAAAGCTTACAATGATCCTTTATGAGGTTACTGATCAGACTCTGTGGATTAAGTTATTATTCATTTGTTCAACATTTAATATTGTTTTAAATATGTCCTGTTATTTTTAGCGTTGCTTGATGAGTGGGGAGATCATTCAGATGTCACCTCAGATGAGTCTGATTTTTGAAACAATGGACCTTTCCCAGGCGTCGGTAGGTTTTCACTCATCCTATAAGAGAGGAGTTCCCATATACTTGTACATCGGGGGATCTAATGCTAACTAATCAGATTTAGTTATAGGGTTGACTTTTAGAGGTATTCTCATCTTTTAAAGCATATCCACAAAATGGCCATAATTGTCTGATAGATGAGGGTCTCTCCTCTGGCACCCACCCAAACTTTTCTCGAATATGAGGCCCCATCTTGTGCCGCTGTGAAAGGAGAGTTTGGCAGCACGAGCAACTCTTCCATTCACCGATTTGGAAGTCCTACATACACAGTCATCAGGGGTGTAATGATCGCGGTTGCAGAGGTCACGACTGGGCCTGTGCAGGTGAGGGGCCCGCCGACATCAGCGCAAACTTCAACTGCATGTGCACCCCCGAACGCACATTCAGACGAAGTGTATTGAGGCGCAGAGACCCGTTGGGTCTGTGCACGACAATGCACGCTGCCGGCCAATCAGAAGCCAGCAGCTGATGTCGGCGTGCACGTGACTGAGGGTGCATGACAGTGACATCATATGCTCCCGAAGCTTGCACTCTGAAGTCAGATGCTGGCTTCAGAAGAGGATGGCGCACAGCGGGGGAGCGGAGGAAAAGAGAGCAGAATCATTTATTTTTTTTCTATGCATTAAAGTACAACGGCAGAATGGGGGACATATACCAGGATGGGGGATATATATACTAGGATGGGGATATATATATATACCAGGATGGGGAATATATATACTAGGATGGGGGATATATATACCAGGATGGGGGATATATATACTAGGATGGGGGATATATATACCAGAATGGGGGAAAAATATACCAGGATGGGGGATATATGTATCAAGGTGGGGCCCAGGATAAGGGACATATATACCAGGATGGGGGATATATATATCAAGGTGGGGCCCAGGATAAGGGACATGTACACTAGGATGGGGGATATATATACCAGGATGGGGCCAGAACAGGGGACATATATATCAGGAAGGAGCCCAATATGGGGGATATTACTACATAATGGGGTAGGAGGTGCAACACGTATGTCCTTATAGGATTTAGAACACTACAAGGGCCCATACATCTGACCAACATGCAGGGGGTCCAAATGTTGCAATGGGGGCCCATCGGACTCTAGTTACGCTACTGACAGTCATCTCTACATTCACTTTAGTCGCTATAATTAAAGGGATTGTCAGTCCCTTTCATTCTGGTGCTACTACAACAATCATCTAAATGGTGGGGATCCAGTTCCTGACACCAGCACTGAATGTAGGGAAAATGTAATGTTACATAGCTTCTACTCAAATAAATGGATGTCTATGTAATCTATGGATGATGGAAACGTCAGGACACTTGGAAACGACTTTGTAGACTGTTTTTCATCCACCCAGCGAGATAATTAGATAACTGGATGGGCTTGTGTCTTAGGGCAACCCTACTTAGTATATCTCTCTCTCCAGCCCGCCACTGTTAGCCGCTGCGGTATGATTTATCTGGAACCCCAACAACTGGGCTGGGCGCCCCTGGTGAGGTCCTGGCTCAGCACCCTTCCCGATGCACTGAAGACTAAGGACCACCTCGCTCTTCTAGAGGAACTCTTTAAGTGGCTCGTCCAACCTTCCCTTCGATTCCTCCGAAAGCAGTGCAAGGTGGACGCCATGTGTCCTCTCAATTGTAGGAGCATTGCGCAAGTTTGTAGTCTAGATTTACCCTCAGTGTCCTAATGTCTTTCCTCATAGGATCTGGTGACAACCAGCAATGGCAATGTGGTAATATCACTCACACCATTATTGGAGATGCTGATTTTTGATGTGGTGAGAGAGGATCCGAATAATAAGAACATTCGTATCTGGATCCTGGTAAGTGGAAGATCTGCCGATCCCATACACAGTGTGGCTGATCCACCTGCAGGTATAGACAGTGCTTTCCTATGCTCCTGGAAAACGGGGGAAATAATTCCAAGTGGAGAGAAATTGTGAAAATATCACAATTCTGACATTATCTTTTGGGAATTGTTTTTACGGTGTACATTGTGTGGTAAAATTACTTAGCAATATGATTCACTCCTCAGTACGATTACACCGATACCAAACATGTCCAGTTTTTTTATTAGATTGGTAGTGAAAAAAAAAAATTAGAGGTTTGGGAAAAAACATTTTTTTGGGTTGTGTCACCATTTTCCGAGACCCGTGACGTTTTCATTTTTTAGTCGATGGAGCTGTTTGAGAGCTTATTTTTTGTGGTACGAGACAATGTTTTTGTTGATACCATATTGCGATAGATATTACATTTTTATCGCTTCTTACAGCATTTTTTGTGATACTGCATCAACCAGAAAAACATAATTTTGTCGTTCTTGATTTTTTTTCTCGTTACGCCGTTTACTGATCGGGTTAATTATTTTTATATTTTGATAGATTGGACTTTTCTGAATGCGGCGATACCACATATGTGTATTTTTTGTAAAACTTATTTTCTCTGTTTTTACTGGGGGAAAAAACCCATTTCAAGTTTTATGGGGTTTTTTTTGTTTTTTTTCATACTTTTTAAAACATTTTTTGTAACTTTTCTCTGTATTTATTAGCCCCCTTAGGGAACTTAAAGCTGCGATCGTCTGATCGCTTGTGCTATATACAGCAATGCTACACCATTGCTGCATATAGCAAAAATCACGGTCTCCTTTGAAGCCCGGCCACGTCATCCGCGATTGTTAGAGGCAGGTTCCTGACGTCTGCTGAGAATTGCATGTCAATAGTACCTTTAGAAATATATTTACTTAGAAAATTGGTGACGTGTTCAATACTTATTTCGCCCGCTGTATATTGTATCCCTTTTCTTCTCTTTTAGGCCAGTTTTGCTTTCTCCCTGGTTTGGTCCATTGGCGGCTGTTGTGACACCGACAGCCGAGTGAAGTTTGATGCTTTTTTTCAAAGAAATTGTCACAGGAAAGATCGATCAGAGCCCTTTCCTGTCCTCCGTGGGGAAATGGGAATGTCCTTTGGACGATAAAGGCCTGGTCTATGACTACATGTACGAGGTAAAGGGATTTCTTCATGGAAATCAAGCCTAATGCTCAGCAACTTATAACTTTGGCCTTTGGGTTATTATCTTAGGTCTCTTAGGACATGTTCACACTGTGTTTATGCCGTATATCTATGACTCTGCCAGAGGTTCTGATTGAATCCCCGAAAAACTGAATTCAGAAGGAGACATGGAGTCCAATGACCTAAGTGGATTCCGTCAGATCCTCTGGCAAAGTAATAGACATGCTGCATAAACGCAGTGTGAACAGGACCTAAATGTCAAACTTATGTAATGTGTCAGTGCTCTCTTATCCCTACATCAAATGTGTCCGAATATGGTTTATCAAAGTTGTAACTACTTTTTTTTTCTTTGAAGTTAAAAGGCCGAGGGCGCTGGGTTCACTGGAATGAGTTTATTAAAGGCACAGCCACGTGGGACAAAAGCACCAAAATCCAAGATATCATTGTGCCAACTATGGATACTGTCAGATACACCTTCCTCATGGATATGTGCATCAAAAACACCAAGTAAGAGTAACAAAATGACTCTTATTAGGAAACCTTGTTGACAATTATCCATTTTGCCATCACAATTACTTATTGTATGGGAAAACCATTCGGATAGTGGAGTCGAATTAGGAAACCCTATTGGTCTATACACAGAAAACTGGCCGCCATTCACACCTGTCTGTTTTATGTCTGTACTAAACACAGTTTGTATAAATGAAAATAGTTTGCTAGTTACTTAAGGACGGGAAACACATATCACGATGGACGGACGGGCCGCGGGACCCCTGACCTGAAATTGACAGCCTCATAGACATCCATGAGGCTGGCGAGTTTGGGTCCGGAGATCTTGGTCCGTACATGGATGGTGTTTATCGGACATATGAATTCGGGCCTAAATTAGTAGTTTTATTCTCAACACTGTAAAATGTTTGATTTTATGGTTGTCCTACAAACTACTTTCCTTTTTTCGCAGACCACTCTTATTTGTGGGACTGACGGGGACAGGGAAATCTATTTACGTCAAAGACAAACTGATGAACAATCTGGACAAAGAAAAATTCTTTCCCTTCTTCATCAACTTTTCTGCTCGCACCAGTGCCAATCAGATTCAGGTTTGTCTTCTTTTTATCACCCTGCCTTCTGACAAATGAAAGAGGTTGCTTCATTAGGATATATAGATGTCATTGGGGGGGATACGCCACTTAGGACCCTCTGCTATGAGCCACAGAGGAGACCCACAAACAACAGAGGTCTCTCTCGCAGACCCTGAAGATCTGTGTATTAGATGGTCAGACATACATTTAAATGGGTTGATGGACCCATGTGTGTCTTAAAACAAAAAAAATACCCTGTCGCTTCTCCACGCTGCCGCCTGTGTCCCCATCGGTCTCTTCACTTCCTTTTCGACCAGGAGATGTCAATGAAGCCAACCAGTGTCAGATGATCGCCTGCAGTGGTGACTTTCTTTCTGAGCCAGAAAAGAGAGCTAGAAGACTAGTTCTTCTAGGTCGAATGAAACATCAATTCTGCAGCCAATCAATAGCCGCTGATTTGGCTGCAGCGGTCATGTGATGTTTTCTACCTGAAAATGAGACACCGCAGTAGTGGTCAACCTATTGAATCTTCCGACACATAGTTTGCATCTTATTCTAGAATATCATCATGGACAGACTGGACAAAAGACGGAAAGGCGTGTACGACCTCAGATGGGGAAGAAATGCGTCATATTTGTGGATGATATGAACATGCCGGCATTAGAAAAATATGGAGCACAGCCACCTATCGAGCTCCTGCAGCAGTTATTAGACCACGGGAATTGGTAATATTCGCAAAAAAAATTAGTTTTTTATTTGTAAGTTATTTTCTTTTATCTTTTCCACTATACGTATATATGCAGCGTGTGTATGTATGTATATATATATATACAGTACAGACCAAAAGTTTGGACACCCCTTCTCATTTAAAGATTTTTCTGTATTTTCATGACTATGAAAATTGTACATTCACACTGAAGGCATCAAAACTATGAATTAACACATGTGGAATTATATACTTAACAAAAAAGTGTGAAACAACTGAAAATATGTCTTATATTCTAGGTTCTTCAAAGTAGCCACCTTTTGGTTTGATGACTGCTTTGCACACTCTTGGCATTCTCTTTAGTCACCGGAAATGGTCTTCCAACAATCTTGAAGGAGTTCCCAGAGATGCTTAGCACTTGTTGGCCCTTTTGCCTTCACTCTGTGGTCCAGCTCACGCCAAACCATCTCGATTGAGTTCAGGTCTGGTGACTGTGGAGGCCGGGTCAACTGGTGTAGCACCCCATCACTCTCTTTCTTGGTCAAATAGCCCTTACAAAGCCTGGAGGTGTGTTTGGGGTCATTGTCCTGTTGAAAAATAAATGATGGTCCAACTAAACGCAAACCAGATGGAATAGCATGCCACTGCAAGATGCTGTGGTAGCCATGCTGGTTCAGTATGCCTTCCATTTTGAATAAATCCACAACAGTGTCAGCAGCAAAGCACCCCCACACCATCACACCTCCTCCTCCATGCTTCACGGTGGGAACCAGGCATGTAGAGTCCATCCGTTCACCTTTTCTGCGTCGCACAAAGACACGGTGGTTGGAACCAAAGATCTAAAATTTGGACTCATCAGACCAAAGCACAGATTTCCACTGGTCTAGTGTCCATTCCTTGTGTTCTTTAGCCCAAACAAGTCTCTTCTTCTTGTTGCCTGTCCTTAGCAGTGGTTTCCTAGCAGCTATCTTACCATGAAGGCCTGCTGCACAAAGTCTCCTCTTAACTGTTGTTGTAGAGATGTGTCTGCTGCTAGAACTCTGTGTGGCATTGACCTGGTCTCTAATCTGAGCTGCTGTTAACCTGCGATTTCTGAGGCTGGTGACTCGGATAAACTTATCCTCAGAAGCAGAGGTGACTCTTGGTCTTCCTTTACTGGGGCGGTCCTCATGTGACCCAGTTACTTTGTAGCGCTTGATGGTTTTTGCAACTGTACTTGGGGACACTTTCAAAGTTTTCCCAATTTTTCGGACTGACTGACCTTCATTTCTTAAAGTAATGATGGCCACTCGTTTTTCTTTACTTAGCTGCTTTTTTCTTGCCATAATACAAATTCTAACAGTCTATTCAGTAGGACTATCAGCTGTGTATCCACCTGACTTCTGCACAACACAACTGATGGTCCCAACCCCATTTATAAGGCAAGAAATCCCACTTATTAAACCTGACAGGGCACATCTGTGAAGTGAAAACCATTTCCGGTGACTACCTCTTGAAGCTCATCAAGAGAATGCCAAGAGTGTGCAAAGCAGGTTTGTTTTCTTGTTTTATTTTCTCAAAGACAGAATCAAGACTTTCTTTGAAATGATCTTTCACCACATCTTTCAATAGTTTGTATAGCCAGGATCGGTCCTGGTCGTCGACTAAGCGGTCATAAAACACCTGCAGAACTTCATGGACAAAGTCGCACCATGACACGTTTATTTTTCGTTGACTCTTTCTTGATCAGTAAGCATCCCTGCACCACTCGAGAGAAATCCTGCAGATTAAATGTATAATGGAATTTAGCCGGGGTGGGTAATAGGTTCTCCATGGCTTTCTTGTACACCTAGAATTTAGATCTAAAACTATGAGTGAAGTTAAACTTAAGAATTTGTATAAGCAATCAAAATCAGATTGGTTGGGGTCTGAATTCAGGTACCCCCACCAATCAGCTGAACGGACGGTGGATCTGGCGCTGCATTCATGTACTGACAGTGGTTCTAGCGCTGCATTCATGTACTGACGGTGGTTCTGGCGCTGCATTCATGTACTGATGGTGGTTCTGGAACTGCATTAATGTACTGACGGTGGTTCTTTCCGTACATTCATGTACTGACAGTGGTTCTGGCGCTGCATTCATCTACTGACGGTGGTTTTGGCACTGCATTCATGTACTGATGGTGGTCCTGGAGCGGCCTTCATGAACTTCAGATGTTTTACACATGTTGCAATCCATAAAATGCTTCATAGCTATGTTAAAACTTAAAAATCCTCAAAACGTAGAGATTTGGGATTATGAGGAGGATTTAGCGAGTTGGAGGGGCTGCAGCACCACAAGAATATTCTTTTTAAAGTGGCACTGTATGGGTCACAGAATCAAATGATATATAAAAAATGTAGTATTTCTCACCTACATGGTGCCGTTAACTATTTGGTTCCCAACAGTAAAAAATTTGGGAGAAAACTCATTGTTTCGTAGATAGAAGGCCACCACGGCGGAGAAGATGCAGACCATGGTCTCATCACTGAAGACGTTTATAGTGCAGATATTAAAATGACGTAAAAATCGAGGTGTAACTGCGTTTCTTCCGCCACCGGGGGGACCCATTGCTGCAGTCAGCTGTACATCAACCAATGAGATTTTGGAGGTGTCCTTTAAGTCATACCTAAAAGGTGAGAAAAGTTATACATATATATATATAAATATATATACAGTACAGACCAAAAGTTTGGACACACCTTCTCATTTAAAGATTTTTCTGGATTTTCATGACTTTGAAAATTGTACATTCACACTGAAGGCATCAAAACTATGAATTAACACATGTGGAATTATATACTTAGCAAAAAAGTGTGAAACAACTGAAAATATGTCTTATATTCTAGGTTCTTCAAAGTAGCCACCTTTTGCTTTGATGACTGCTTTGCACACTCTTGGCATTCTCTTGATGAGCTTCAAGAGGTAGTCACCGGAAATGGTTTTCACTTCACAGGTGTGCCCTGTCAGGTTTAATAAGTGGGATTTCTTGCCTTATAAAAGGGGTTGGGACCATCAGTTGTGTTGTGCAGAAGTCTGGTGGATACACAGCTGATAGTCCTACTGAATAGACTGTTAGAATTTGTATTATGGCAAGAAAAAAGCAGCTAAGTAAAGAAAAACGAGTGGCCATCATTACTTTAAGAAATGAAGGTCAGTCAGTGCGAAAAATTGGGCAAACTTTGAAAGTGTCCCCAAGTGCAGTTGCAAAAACCATCAAGCGCTACAAAGAAACTGGCTCACATGAGGACCGCCCCAGGAAAGGAAGACCAAGAGTCAACTCTGCTTCTGAGGATAAGTTTATCCGAGTCACCAGCCTCAGAAATCGCAGGTTAATAGCAGCTTAGATTAGAGACCAGGTCAATGCCACACTGTCACGCTGTCAGAGCGTACAGGGGGGTCAGGGGCCTGAGCTGACCCTAGACGGGGGCCCTGACTAATCCCTCAACCTGGAGGTACTGTTAATGGTACAGAGGTCCAGGCCGCCAGCGTAACCATAAACTCCTGAATATCCCTGAACCTAAGTAATCTAGTCCTGAGAAGGACCCCGATCACAACAATGGGAAACAGGATAGAAAATGCCCAAAACACAGTACTAGACAAACGAGACAGTACAAGGGGAAAACCAAAAACCACCTTGCATACAAAAACTAACACCACAATTACAGAGGGAACAACAACAGGTTAGGAGATAAATGATAAAGGGAGGAAGGGAACAAACCACACCGCATACTCCTCTGAACTCCACCAAACAACGATCCACTCTGAAGGTCTGCAAGAAATGCTTTCACCGACAACTTCCCTAACAGACCAGCAGGTATTTGAAGGAATCCCAATACTGCAGCATTAAGTGCAGCTGGGCGAGGCTGAGCGTCGTCAAGCACAGAGAGAGAGAATTAACTCCCTCACAACAACAAAAAACAAAGCACCAAAAACTCAGCTGCGAGAAGTCAGGCTGTGTAGTCGCGACGATCTTCGTGGCGACACACCCATGACACACACAGAGTTCTAGCAGCAGACACATCTCTACAACAACTGTTAAGAGGAGACTTTGTGCAGCAGGCCTTCATGGTAAAATAGCTGCTAGGAAACCACTGCTAAGGACAGGCAATAAGCAGAAGAGACTTGTTTGGGCTAAAGAACACAAGGAATGGACATTAGACCAGATGAAATCTGTGCTTTGGTCTGATGAGTCCAAATTTGAGATCTTTGGTTCCAACCACCGTGTCTTTGTGTGACCCAGAAAAGGTGAACGGATGGACTCTACATGCCTGGTTCCCACTGTGAAGCATGGAGGAGGAGGTGTGATGGTGTGGGGGTGCTTTGCTGGTGACACAGTTGGGGATTTATTCAAAATTGAAGGCATACTGAACCAGCATGGCTACCACAGCATCTTGCAGCGGCATGCTATTCCATCCGGTTTGCGTTTAGTTGGACCATCATTTATTTTTCAACAGGACAATGACCCCAAACACACCTCCAGGCTGTGTAAGGGCTATTTGACCAAGAGGAAGAGTCATGGGGTGCTACGCCAGATGACCTGGCCTCCACAGTCACCAGACCTGAACCCAATCGAGATGGTTTGGGGTGAGCTGGACCTCAGAGTGAAGTCAAAAGGGCCAACAAGTGCTAAGCATCTCTGGGAACTCCTTCAAGATTGTTGGAAGACCATTTCCGGTGACTACCTCTTGAAGCTCATCAAGAGAATGCCAAGAGTGTGCAAAGCAGTCATCAAACCAAAAGGTGGCTACTCTGAAGAACCTAGAATATAAGACATATTTTCAGTTGTTTCACACTTTTTTGTTAAGTATATAATTCCACATGTGTTAATTCATAGTTTTGATGCCTTCAGTGCGAATGTACAATTTTCAAAGTCATGAAAATCCAGAAAAATCTTTAAATGAGAAGGTGTGTCCAAACTTTTTTCTGTACTGTATATACACACACATATATATACTGTATATATACACACACATATATATATATATATATATATATATACACACACACACATATATATATATATATATATTGTATATATACACAACACATATATATATTGTGTATATATACACACACACACATATATATATATACTGTATATAGACACACACACATATATACTGTATATAGACACACACATATATATATACTGTATATACACACACACATATACAGTATATACTGTATATAGACACACACATATATATTGTATATAGACACACACATATATATATATATATATACTGTATATACACACACATATATATATACTGTATATATACACACACACAAATATATAGAAATATATATATCTGGCGACAGGGCCCCCGCTGCGTCCTCTGTGTCTCTGTACAGATATAAGTGTAACACGTACTGGATCCAGCACAGGTGACAGTCTGCCATAGAGCTGACGTGCAGTACATACACTGTGTTATGGGGGCGCTCACCTGTGCGGACCCCGCTCTCCGGCCGCTACTTCTTTGCTCATATAAGGTCTCATTCTGCCATTAAACAATTCGGTTGTCATGGCAGCGGGGGTGGGGCGTTGGTAGGGGGCGTGTCTGGTATAGGGCAGATTGGGGCGGTGCTGTCATGCAGTGCTTGTCTCATCCCTGTAATTTCCTGCTGATGCCACCTGGTGGACAGCATTGGTCAGTACACGCTGAGAATGCTACATTTGCATTGTACTGTGGGAGCTGCTGGTACTACTGGTGCTTCCTGACTGCTGTCCCTATGAGGTATGCAGTATGTCACATGGTGGGGGAGGGACAGTTTATATATGTATATGCACTGCTCAAAAAATAAAGGGAACTGTGCGGCCCTCCAAACAAATGCCACCCCACACCATTACTGACCCACTACCAAACCGGTCATGCTGAGGGATGTTGCAGGCAGCAGATCGCTCTCCACGGCGTCTCCAGACTCTGTCACGTCTGTTACATGTGCTCAGTGTGAACCTGCTTTCATCTGTGAAGAGCACAGGGCGCCAGTGGCGACTTTGCCAATCCTGGTGTTCTGTGGCATTTCTTTGGATGGCCGCACAGCCCTCCTTGTGCTCGGCAGAGGTAGCCTGACTGCCATTAGGTACCGAGATGAGATCCTCAGACCCCTTGTGAGACCATATGCTGGTGCGGTTGGCCCTGGGTTCCTCCTAATGCCGGACAATGCCAGACCTCATGTGGCTGGAGTGTGTCAGCAGTTCCTGCAAGATGAAGGCATTGAAGCTATGGACTGGCCCGCCCGTTCCCCAGACCTGAATCCGGGACACATCTGGGACATCATGTCTCGCTCCATCCATAAAACGGACAAACAACACAAATATTGGTTCTATCTTTTACACATTTGGGGTAGCCCTTAAGAGGGCCATTGGGTCAAAGAGAGAGAGAGAAGAGAGAGGGGAGGGAGAGAAGAGAGAGGGAAGGGAGAGAGACCGGGAGATACCAAGAGAGGGAAAAAAGAGAGACCCAACCAGTGCAAGGCTAAGCCGGGCAGGCGGCAGCGGCTATTTATACCCACTGCTGATCTCTGATTGGTGGAAAATCTGGGTATGGCTGCTCTGATTGGTGGAAAAACTGGGTGTGGCTGCTCTGTGATTGGTCAGCATTATGACCTCACAGTGGCGATGACTCATACCTCCTGGGTGGTTGTTTTTAATGTATTTTTTGTTGTAACATTTTGTATGGCTGTTTGGTGCAGGGGGTGGGGTCAGGAGTATTTTAACCCCTGCACACCCCCATGACCATATGCCTCGACCCGTAGAAGCGTGATAGACACGCGAAACGGCCGTCGTCCGCAAAAGGCGCCGCTTCCCTGTATTTTTAATGGAAATGGAATAAAAGAAGATTTTATTAAATCGGTGTGCCACCTCGCTTTCTTCATGTATGAGTAGTATAATAATGATGATTTATCCTGGGGATGGGTTATCAATATCAGATCGGTGGGGCTCCGACACGCGGCACCGGCTCTACCCATCAGCTGATTGCAGCGCTCAAGTGTAAATAGTGTGAAGATTGAACATCACAGCTCCATTCACTGTACTGTGGGTCCTGCAGATCAGCTAATATTCATGTAATAGGAGCTGATCTGCAGCACCAGGGAGCGGCCACTACAGAGTGAACAGATCAGTGATTTTTCAGCTCCTCAACACTGTTTACATCTGACCTCGGCCGAAGCTGCAAACAGCTGATTAGTGGAGGTGCCGTGTGCCGGACCACCACAAATCTGATATTAATAAGCTAACCAGAGGATAAGCCATCAAAATGTTTGTCCTGGAAAATCCCTTTAAGGCCCACCTGCACATAATAAATATATATATATATATATATATATATATATATATATATATATATATATATATATAGCAAAGAGTGGGAAGGGGTTAATCACAGGCTCATAAAACGGACAAACAACACAAATATTGGTTCTATCTTTTACACATTTGGGGTAGCCCTTAAGAGGGCCGTTGGGTCAAAGAGAGAGAGAGAGAGAGGGGAGGGATAGATACCGGGAGATACCAAGAGAGAGAAAAAGAGAGAGACCCAACCAGTGCAAGGCTAAGCCGGGCAGGCGGCAGCAGCTATTTATACCCACTGCTGATCTCTGATTGGTGGAAAATCTGGGTGTGGCTGCTATTTATACCCACTGCTTATCTCTGATTGGTGGAAAATCTGGGGGTGCCTGCTCTGTGATTGGTGGAAAATCTGGGCATGGCTGCTCTGTGATTGGTCAGCATTATGACCTCACAGTGGCGATGACTCATACCTCCTGGGTGGTTCTTCTGGGCAATTCTGTTTTCTGATTGGTGGAAATTCTAATCAGCATTATGACCTCACAGTGGCCGTGACTCATGTTTCATGGACTGTTCTATCTGGGTGACCTGAAACATGCTGATCTCTGATTGGTTGAAATTCAAGTCATCTTCATGACATCACAATCGAGAAGAATGAATATCCAATTTACTTAATATAAATGACCAGCAATGCTGTTCTCTTAATGGTGGAAATTCAAGTCATCTTCATGACATCACAATCAGCATGTTATTACTGCCGATATGTCCAATTTTTTTCCTAAATTTCCTACGTTTGTCCTAATTTATTAGCACATATATACCACTCATTCCTACAATCAAAGGATCAGGAAACCCCTCTGAAATCAATATCCTACAATTTACCCCAACAGCAAAAAAACAACTATACACAAAATACCAAAAGGTATATCAGATTATTAATGAGCAAATAAAAGACACATAAAAATAATTTTTAGAAATGTGTAGAAAAAATGCTGTAAAGTAAGAATGCTTCAAAAATAGAAATGTTAATGATCTATTTAATCAATTAACAAAATACAAGTGAATGAACAAACGAAAAATCTAGATCCAATCAATATTTGGTGTGACCAACTTTTCACTTTAAAACAGCGTCAATTCTTCTAGGTACACCTGCGCAAAGTCAGGGATTTTGTAATAATGCAGTCAGGTGTCTGGTTATACACCATGGCAAGACTGAGCAAGAATACACAAGGAAGTTATACTACATCAGCAAGGTCTCTAAGGCACAAATTTCAAAGCAGATTGAGGGTTCAAGATGTGTCATTCAAGCACTAGTGAAGAAGCACAAGAAAATGTGCAAGGTTGAGGTCAATAGATGCAGTGGTCGGCCAAGGAAACTTAGTGCAGCAGATGTATGACACATTATGGTTACTTTCCTTCAAAAGCGGAAGATGTCCAGCAGTGCCATCAGCTCAGAACTGGCAGCAACCAGTGGGACTCAGCTTCACTCATCTACTGTTCAGAGAAGACTGGCCAGAAGTGGTCTTCATAGCAGAATTATGGTGAAAAAGCCATATCTTCCACATCAAAACAAGGCCAAGTGACGCTGAGTCACTGCATTAAAACAGAGAAAACGGGGAAGGAGGGGGGGGGATTGGCAAGATGTGCGCGGTTGAGCCAAAATATGAAAAATGTGGTTGTTACTGTAGGGAGTTTGTTCACTGAAGGGCTGGAGAGCAGAACAATAATGAATGTCTGTGGTCAATAGTGATGCATAACCACGGTGAAGGGTCCTGTATGTTTGGGGCTGCATTTCAGCAAATGGAGTTGGGAATTGGGTCAGACCTCATGCTATAACATTTTCCCCCATCATGGGCCCCTCTCTGGCATATTGTCCCCATTCTGGCATAATTTCCCTCATTCTGGTTTAGGACATCGCTGTTTGCTCCGCTGCACCTTCTGCATTCTTCAATATCCAGATCCATATTCCAGTTTGTCTTCTCTTCTGCACTACGTGAGTCCACAATCAACTGAGGAATACCTACGTCTGCTTACTATCCTTATTTCTGTTTGCATATTACTGTACCTAAGTAAACTTGAACTATGGTTAACTTTTGCATACCCTAATAGTAATGAAGGCCGTGCCTTACAGATTAGGTTCTAAGAAGTATTGTTTGGAATGAACTTACCTTCATAAACTGTTTGCTGTGATCTTTTGCACTTGAGTTTAAAATAGACTTTCACACTACTCTTGTCTCAGTCTCTGCTTTTGGCCCACGCCATTGGACTTCAGGGTATCTACTAACATCGTAACAGGCAGTTCCTTTGAGCTCATGATTCTCATTTGGTCTGACATGCACTGTGAGCTGTGAGGTCTTATATAGATAGGTGTGTGCCTTTCCAAATCAAGTCCTATCAGTTTAATTAAACACAGCTGGACTCCAATGAAAGAGTAGAACCATCTCAAGGAGGATCACAAGGAAATGGACAGCATGTGACTTAAATATGAGCAAAGGGTCTGAATACTTATGACCATGTGATATTTCAGTTTTCCTTTTTTAATAAATTTGCAAAAATTTCTACATTTCTGTTTTTTTTCAGTCAAGATGGGGTGCACAGTGTACTTTAATGAGAAAAAAAAATGAACTTTTTAGAATTTACCAAATGGCTGCAATGAAACAAGGAGTGAAAAATGTAAAGGGGTCTGAATACTTTCCGTACCCACTGTATATAGTACTCAATGGGTGTGGCCTGCCTCTGATTGAGAAGTGCCTCTTCCGGCAGTCTGAATAAGGGTCTATCGTTAGGGGTGTGACTAATTTGTTTTCACTTAGGGTGATATATGTCCCGCTTTTAATGAGATTTAATAACATTTGTATTTTAGGGTTTCTATTATAATTCTGGGATTTCCTAATTTGTTTATAGAATTTTTGAATTGCATAACACATAGGATAAGGATAATAGGTTTAGTATATGAGATAGGAAATAGTTATTGATAGAACTAGTGCAGTGGATGGGCACTAGTGTTAATAAAAAGAGGGGCACTTCCTGATAGTGTGCGCCATGTCCCATGATTTGGGAATCTTACAGACCATATTGCACTATCATTAAGTTGCTGTTTTGTTGCTATGCAGTTAGGTTTTCCTTTCTTATAAGTTTGTCCTTTGTCTCTCCCTGTCTCTCTCAGATGTAGCTGTGATGTCAGTAACCCCTCCCTTCTTCTCCATTCTTCTTCCTCATTCACCATCTTCAGCCATGTTAGAAGCTTATGTGCTTCCAGCCCGTTTCTAAAAAAGTCTTTTTACCTGCTGTACATTTGCACATCATCGAGTATTCTGCTAGAAAATAAATCTTCTTCTGAATCTTCAACAATGTGCTTCTTGCAGTCGAGTTAAACTATCTGAAAACATCACTATGTGTGAGTACGGTAAAGAGACAGCCTAGAAACGGTGTCTCACAGCGCCCTATGCTTGCAGCTTAGTCATGGAGTCAGAATAGTGTGAGTTCAGTGAGAGTTAGTGAAGTGCATAGTGAAGGTGAAGTTCAGGTGCGGTGGGCTGCTAGGGGCAGCATGTGTCACTTGTTCCAGGCAGTGGGAGGCATTACTGGGATCCAGAGCAGTCGCTCCAGTCACGTCCAGAGCCTAAGGTCTGGTATAGGAGCTGCCGGACACTTTGTGTACTCTGAAGTACAAAGGAAGATGGACAGGGACCTGCATAGATGGAAGTTGAAGGCCAGTCCCGGGTGCACTGCAGAGGTGGACGAGAAATACAGGATGAGCTAGCAACAGGGCTGAAGAGGAGTTATGCTAAGAAGGAGGATAATGTGAATTGCTGTGCCTTATCCTGTCTGTACCCACCTGATGAACTAGAACTGTCAAGTATATGTTTGACTGTTACAAAGAACTTTGTGTCCTCTAAATTGTGTGTGGCGGCTTCTGAGGAAAGAAGCCTGAAGGCAGTGGAGGCCTGCGGCCTACAAGAGAATGTGCTGCACCCCACACCCTAGAGCACACTGGGACTGGGACACCCATTGTCTGTAAAGTGCCAGAGCGAAATCAGACAGACGTTCAGTCACGACTACCGCTCTGTGCCACTTTACAAGATGAGTGATAAGGGAACTTCTCGATCAGAAGAGAAGAGGAAATAATGGTCGCTGCCCAAACTGTGACAAGAACAGGACCACAATGTGTGTCACCCTGGCCTGGATGCCACAAATGTATAATAAAGCTGTGTCTGAGAGCAAAGGGGAGGTCCTCTAGTCAAGGGCCATTAGCATGCAATACCTCCTGTCACAGGCCAGTAGGGGGAGCAGGCTGCCCCTATAAAAGCTGGAACTGGGGGCAGGGTTAGAGAGAACTGGACAACCTGTCTCTGGATTGAGAGGTGTCCCAGAGCCGGGACAGACAGTTGTGTTGCAGCCTAAGAGGACGTGTGGCAGTAGGAGAGCCACGAGCCAGGGACAAAAGGCGAAGTGAGTCTGTCCTGGCAGATAAAGAAACTAATCTTCCAGACTTTGGTGTCTGAGGCTGTGAGGATTCCACATCCTACAGCAGATAACCAGTCCACAGGGGACTGTATGTTCCTTGGCCTAAGAAGCCCGGAGGCTCCGCCACAGCAGAAGGGACCAACAGAGCCGTACCAGGCCGGGAGTAGCAAGGGACCCAAGTTGCAAGCCATACGGGCGAGAGGACACGGTGAGCTCAGGAACGTGGGCTGTTACATTACCAGAAGGGAAATAGCCAGAAGGAGCACAGAGAGCACGGTAGGCCGACACCCTCATCTTGACCAGGGCCAGCTTCCCACTTGCTCTCAGACATCCAGGCCCCCTCCTAGCCGGGCCTGTTTCTGGGTCGTTTTACCTGTTCTAATAAAGACCCTGAACTGTTTAAGAGGCCTCCGTTTCCTGGCTAACGCGGTTGGAATCATCCCCTCCATCATCCATCATACACTGCCCTGGGGCCCTACTCTTCCCGTGGGGAGTTGTACTATTCGGAGCTGCACATTTACATCTGCCCCAGAGGTCTGCACTGCAGCGGCGGTTAGCACTGACCGCAATCCACGGGTGGCGTAGTCGGACATTACTTAAAACTTATAAAGGACTGCCACTGGCCTGACCACCCTAAGCCACGGACCGGGTTGCCACCACTACCCCCATCGTCTCCCTATTACCCCCACAAACGGGTATTGCGTGCCTGAAAAAGACTGTACACGTACCTGAAGAAGAGTTTTTCCACCACCCGGAGCCGTTTCCCGCCATTTTCAACCGTCTCCCGCCATCTTCCGTCGGTTCCCGCCATCTTCAGCCGTTTTCCCGCCAACGGATGCCATCTTCAGGACGCTGCGCGGGAAGAGGAGGGGCGTGGACGTCCAAACCGCGCGAGACCCGAATCTCCGCCCCACGCACCGACGCTGCGCAAGGTCCTGGAAGGGAGAGAGAGCGACGCTGACGTCATCAGGACGCGACGCAGGTCCTCGTCCAGAGCAGCACCAGCGGAGTCGCGGCCTACAGAAGAGGATCGTCAGAAGGTAGGCCACGCTTAACTAGGGGGGAGGAAGATGTCGGACACTGAGGCGCCCACTACCACCAGCACAGCAGCAGCAGCGGTGATGCCATTTTCCCTGCCCTACGTCAATGGAGCGGCCTGGTTGCCTAAGTATTCAGGGGAGCCCCATGCCCTAACTGACTTTAAGGAAAGGCTGTACAGTTTGTTCCAAGTTTACCCCCTGACAGAGGAACAGAAGATTAGCATACTGACAGGGCAGTTAACTGGCACAGCCCAGCGGGAGGTAAAGTAATGGCCCGCTGAGGAGAAAAGGACCGTAAAGGACATTCTGGCCCGGCTGCGGGGTACCTTTGATACACGTACCTCCGCTGAAATTAAAATGCGGTTCTACGGATGTAAGCAGCGGGCACAGGACAGCATCAGAGACTATGCCCTAAATTTGCAGGAAGCCTTGAGAGCCATCAAACAAGCTGACCCTGGCAGCGTGCAGGATACGGATAAGCTACTAACAGAACAGTTCATAGAAGGTCTGCTGTCTAGCGCCCACAGGACCCAGCTGCGCCTCATGTTCTTTCAGAACCCTGATCTGACCTTTGCCCAATTCAAGGACAGGGCCATAAGGGTGCTCCGTGAACCCGCAACAAGTGGCGCTATAAACCCCCGGCGCCCTGCTCTCACCTACCACCAGAAGGCGGCGCCCTCCTCTGTGGACTCTGTGGGGGACGATGCACAGGCCCTGAGCCAAGCCCCGTCGAAAGATCTGCATCACCAAGTCCAGGAGCTGACCAGGAGCGTTGCGGCATTGACCAGGACCGTCCAGGCGTTACAAGTGGACCCGTCAAGACCCATCGAGTTGGCTACAAGTCCGGAGGATGTCCCGTGGCGTCGACAGAGGAGGACCCCGTCGTTCCGAGGGAGGCCCACAGATCGCTACGCAGAGGATGGACAGCCCATTTGCCGTCGATGCAACCAGCCCGGACACATTTCCAGGTACTGTAATTTAAACGGGTCCAACCTGGGGCAGAGAGCCAACCCCCAGGCATAAGATCACCAGGCCCTTAGAATTGGCGTGATAAGTACGTTGGGGGGGGCGCCCAGTTTTACCCGTGGTGCTGAACGGTATCCCCATGAGCGCCTTGCTGGATACCGGGTCGCAAGTAACTACTATCCCTTATGTACTTTTTAAGCAGTATTGGACTGATGCTGATATAACACGGTACCCAGACAGTGACTTGAGCATCATCGCCAGTAATGGCTTGCCCGTGCCGCAGATGGGGTTCAAGGAAATGACCATTAAAATTGGTAAAGTTGAACTACCGGCACAGGGAGTGATTATTGTGGACATTGACCGTCGTGAAAGTCACCCTAAAATATCTGTGGGTACTAACGTGATTGAAAATTGTCTTTCAGAGGTAATTGTAATTCTACAACAGGTGGCAGTGAATGCTAGTTCCAGCCAACAGAGAGTCCTCAACAAGGAGATAAAAGCCCTGATGAGACGGCAGCAGGTAGAACTGTCTGGTGGTGAGATCGGTAGCGTAAGACTGAGTGACCCATTCCCCATTTCCATGCCTCCCAAAAGTGAAATGATGATCTGGTGTCGGACTGCAATCGGGTTGAGAGGTAGAGACTACCAAGCCATGGTAGAACCCGTGTACTCAGACAGCAGGCCCACCATTTTGACAGCCTGGGGGGTGGTTGATGTCCGTCATGGGAGGGTGCCCGTTCACATTCTCAACATTGGGGAGAGGGAGGTACACTTACCCAGGTACGCTACACTTGCCAAACTGTTTGCTGTTGAGCACAAAGCTATCAGGGCCGTGGAACCTTTGCCTCCCTCTCCACAGGCGGAGAGTAATGGCTCCCAGAAACAAAAGGAGGACTGGTGCCAGAAACTCCATGTGGGTGCTGACTCCACTCCCCTGCACCAAAAACAAGGAGTCTACCGGGTGGTACAGGAGTACGAGAGAGTCTTTAGTAAGCACCCGCTAGACTTCGGCAGAGTAAAAGGGATAGAACACCACATCCCCACAGGGAGCCACCCACCAATAAAAGAGAGACACAGGCCTGTACCCCCTGCACATTATCAGAACGCCAAAGGTATGCTGCGGGAAATGAAAGAAGCTGGGGACATTAGAGATAGCTGTAGCCCCTGGGCAGCCCCCCTGGTTTTGGTAAAAAAGAAAGACGGCACTATGAGAATGTGCGTGGACTATAGACAAATCAACCGTATCACCCACAAAGACGCATATCCGCTGCCTAGAATAGAAGAGTCTTTAGCCGCACTAAAATCAGCTAACTTCTTTTCTACTTTGGACCTTACTAGCGGGTACTGGCAGGTTCCTGTGGCAGAGGCTGACAAGGAGAAGACCGCCTTCACCACCCTGATGGGACTGAGCGAGTTCAACTGTATGCCCTTCGGGCTCTGGAACGCACCAGGGACCTTCCAGAGGCTGATGGAATGCTGTCTAGGGCACCGAAACTTCGAGACTGTCCTCCTTTACCTGGACGACGTGATCGTCTATTCGAAGACTTACGAGCACCATCTAAAGCACCTGGCCGAGGTGTTCGAAGCCCTGGCAGGCTATGGCCTGAAGGTGAAACCATCAAAGTGTCACCTGTTGAAACCGAAGGTCCAGTACCTAGGGCACGTGGTAAGTGCGGAAGGAGTAGCCCCCGACCCTGACAAGGTCACGGCAATCAAGAGCTGGCCAAGCCCTTCGAACATCAAGGAAGTGAGGCAATTCCTCTGGTTGGTAGGCTACTACCGAAGGTTCATCCCCGGGTTCACTAAGATGGCAGCTCCTATGCAGGACCTCCTGATAGGACAGTCTAAGTCCAGAAGCCAAAAGCCACCCTTCAAGTGGGATAAACCGGAAGAGGAGTCCTTCCGTCAGTTGAAGATGGCCCTCACAGGGGATGAGATCCTGGCCTACCCTGATTATGGCCAGCCTTTTATTCTCCACACAGACGCCAGTAATGTGGGACTGGGAACCGTACTGTCACAAAACCAACAGGGCAGAGAAAGAGTGATCGCGTACGCCAGTCGGAAGCTGAGGCCCACCGAGAGGAACCCGGAGAATTACAGCTCCTTCAAGCTAGAATTCTTGGCGGTGGTGTGGGCCCTAACGGAACGCTTCAAGCATTACCTGACCTCCGCAAAGTTCACTGTGTACATGGACAACAACCCGTTAACACACCTAGACAGTGCAAGACTTGGTGCCCTGGAACAGCGGTGGATGGCCCGTCTCTCCAATTATGACTTCGTGATCAAGTACCGGGCAGGCAAAACCAATGCCAACGCTGATGCCCTATCGAGAATGCCTCACTTACCTGAAGGTGACGAAGACCCAGAAGAGCTGGAGGAGGTAGAACTCCCCGCGTTTCACCGGTATGGGGCCGCTCAATACTCCCACCGCGTGAAGGAGGAAGATTTAACAACCGTTATGATCAATCCCCTACCTCACCACAGCTGGGCCGAGACCCAAGATAGTGACCCTGCAATCCGCCTGGTGAAAGATCTGCTGACCCAGGAAGATGCCCGCTTAGATCCGGATGCTCCAGAGGAAGCCAAGCAGCTATGGAAAGAGAAGAGCAAGCTGTTCCTCTATGAAGGCAAGCTGTACAGAAGACTTGTCAACCACCGGACACAAGAGCTGACCTGGCAAGTCGTGGTCCCAAGGCGGGATGCAGCTATGGTCCTGGGGGCTTACCATGACAGAGCGGGGCACTTCGGTTGGAAGAAACTGGAGTTCCTGCTAAGAGGACGGCTCTTTTGGGTCGGCATGAGAGGGGCTGTAGAGAAGTGGTGCAGGGACTGTGGCCCTTGTAACTTAAGGAGAAAAGACCGCACCAGCCAGAAGACACCCTTGAAGCCCATCGTCACCCAGCAGCCTCTTGAGCTGGTAGCTCTGGACCACGTCAAATTGGCTACAAGCCGGTCAGGATACATCTACGCCCTGACAATCGTGGACCACTATTCCCGTTTTCTAGTGGTGGTCCCGGTAAAAGACTTGACAGCCCAAACGGCGGCCAGAGCCTTCCAGCAATACTTCTGCCGTCCACACGGGTATCCGGAACAGGTCCTGACGGACCAGGGTCCAGCGTTCGGAGCTGAAATCTTGCAAGAGTTCTGCAACTTCTATGGCTGTAAGAAGATTCGGACAACGCCTTACCGCCCACAAACCAACGGGATGTGTGATTAAATGAACAATATAGTCATTGATCTCCTGAAGACGTTGCCCCTGGAGGAATGCAGCCTGTGGCCAGAAAAACTGCCGGACCTGATAGACTTATACAACCATATCCCGGTGAACGCTACAAACTGCACCCCGGCTTACCTGATGCGAGCCAGACCAGGTAAGCTGCCCCTAGATCTGGAGATGGGAGTCCTAACACCTGAGGACACCTCCCTGGATGCGGACTGGGATACGGAGAGGCGACTGCAGTACAAGAATGTACAGGAGAGTGTGGAGAAGAGCCTGGCCCAGGTGAGAGAAAGGCAAGAAAGACTCTTCAACCAACACGCCCCTGCTGGTCCCCTAGAACCTGGTGAGCAGGTCCTGAAGCGAAAGAGAAGGCTACATAAGATGGACGACCAGTGGGAAAGGGAACCCTACACCGTACTGCAGTCTGATCATGACAACTCGAAGGTGTGCGTGATCACCAAGGATGGAGGAGAAACCACTAGTACCGTCTCCAGAGACCACCTAAAAAGGTGCCCCGAACAACTCCGTAGTGCAGAAGAGGATCAAAGTGACCTTGAACCCGCAGAGGACAAGGAAGAAATGATCAGCACCGTTCTCTGAGAGTTCCCTCAGTCCTGGACTCGAATAAACGATGCCATAGTGGTACCCGTCCTGCATTTCCTGCAACCGGCTCAGCAACAACCTACACCAGAGCCGGAAGGTGAAGAAGAGCAAGCAGTTCCAGAGGCAGAAGAGCCTGTACCAGCAGCCCAGGAGAATCAACCCTCTGCTGACAGTGAGCCTGCCATGCCTGCGATGAGCTAAAGGACCCGTAGACAGCTGCCTGCCCTACCTGTACACCAAGCTGGTAGCTCTACCCCTAACGCTAGTGAAGAAAACCAGGTTGGTCCACCACCAGACAGTGGGTTACGCAGGTCAACCAGAAGCACAAAGGGGCAGATACCCGCTCGCTGGAGAATATAGGGTGCACTAAAACTGTAAATAACCCTGTTGCCAAGTGTTGAAATGTTTGCAAATTTACATGCATGATTAGTAATTGTGTATTTCAGTTTCTTACAGTTACCGTACGGACTCAAAGGTTATGGACTTTTAATAACCGGGACTTTGTATGGACTGCGTTCGGAGCCTGACCAAGGAATGAACTAAGACTGTAAAGGACTTGGGGCTAGGACAGACCCCCACCTGGTTAAGGCTCCCCGTTGTGTTGGTGAAAATGGACACCCGATCACAGACCACACTGTGACCTTAAGAACTCAATCTGTGCGTCACTTGCCTGATAATGTTTTATGGTCATGCATATGATCTTTGTTTATTGTTTAGTCCCGGAGTACTAAATTTTACTAGGGGGGAATGTGTCACCCTGGCCTGGATAACACAAATGTATAATAAAGCTGTGTCTGAGAGCAAGGGGGAGGTCCTCTAGTCAAGGGCCATTAGCATGCAATACCTCCTGTCACAGGCCAGTAGGGGGAGCAGGCTGCCCCTATAAAAGCTGAGAGAACTGGACAACCTGTCTCTGGATTGAGAGGTGTCCCAGAGCAGGGACAGACAGTTGTGTTGCAGCCTAAGAGGACGTGTGGCAGTAGGAGAGCCATGAGCCAGCGACAAAAGGCGAAGTGAGTCTGTCCTGGCAGATAAAGAAACTAATCTTCCGGACTTTGGTGTCTGAGGCTGTGAGGATTCCACATCCTACAGCAGATAACCAGTCCGCAGGGGACTGTATGTTCCTTGGCCTAAGAAGCCCGGAGGCTCCGCCACAGCAGAAGGGACCAGCAGAGCCGTACCAGGCCGGGAGTAGCAAGGGACCCAAGTTGCAAGCCATAAGGGCGAGAGGACACGGTGAGCTCAGGAATGTGGGCTGTTACATTACCAGAAGGGAAATAGCCAGAAGGAGCACAGAGAGCACGGTAGGCCGACACCCTCACTCTGACCAGGGCCAGCTTCCCACTTGCTCTCAGACATCCAGGCCCCCTCCTAGCCGGGCCTGTTTCTGGGTCGTTTTACCTGTTCTAATAAAGACCCTGAACTGTTTAAGAGGCCTCCGTTTCCTGGCTAATGCGGTTGGAATCATCTCCTCCATCATCCATCATACACTACCCTGGGGCCCTACTCTTCCCGTGGGGAGTTGTACTATTCGGAGCTGCACATTTACATCTGCCCCAGAAGTCTGCACTGCAGCGGCGGTTAGCACTGACCGCAATCCACGGGTGGCGTAGTCGGACATTACTTAAAATTTATAAAGGACTGCCACTGGCCTGACCACCCTGAGCCACGGACCGGGTTGCCACCACTACCCCCATCTTCTCCCTATTGCCCGGCTCCGAGTGCCCGAGAGCAAATACATTAAATCACTAGCAGACAGTGCAGTTATCAAACAATAAAAAATAGACAGGATTCAAATGCAAGCAACATAATGTCAGAACTGATATACACATTAAGTGACTAGATTCCCTGGATAGCTAAATTCGCTGCTGAGGCCAGAACATGGGCTGCCCAGCACTATTTAAGTGCAACCCATGAAGATAGACACTCTAATTTACAAGGCCATAACATATAGGTGCATCTCACAAAATTAGAATATCATCAAAAAGTTAATTTATTTCAGTTCTTCAATGCAAAAAGTGAACCTCATATACTATATAGAGTCATTGCAAACACAGTGATCTATTTCAAGTGTTTATTTCTGTTAATGTCGATGATTATGGCTTACAGCCAATGAAAACACAAAAGCTATTAACTCAGTAAATTTAAATAATTAACAAAAAACACCTGCAAAGACTTCCTAAGCATTTAAAAAGGTCCCTTAGTCTGTTTCAGTAGGCTCCACAATCATGGTGAAGACTGCTGACTTGACAGATGTCCAGAAGGCAGTCATTGACACACTCCACAAGGTCCCAGAGTTCCAATTTTCATTTGAAATCAAGGTCCCAGAGTCTGGAAGAAGAGTGGAGAGGCCACGATCCAAGCTGCTTGAGGTCTAGTGTGAAGTTTCCACAATCAGTGATGGTTTGGGGAGCCATGTCATGTGCTGGTGTAGGTCCACTGTGTTTTTTCAACACCAAAGTCAGCGCAGCCGTCTACCAGGAAATTTTAGAGCATTTCATGCTTCCCTCCGCCACAGTATCATAGCTACCAGGGCGGCAAAGGGGCGGTGGCCCCGGGCCCCTCGCTCTTAGGGGGCCCATCCAGGGCTACGCCAGTGTAACTGTATCTGGCATGCCCCTGGTGCCAGCATCGGGCCCCACCGCCCGTCACCGCCGCAAGTTTACTGATGAGAGAGGGAGCACGGATCTCTCTCCCATTAGTCCCTTCTGTGACTGACGTCCCTGGCATCATCACTTGGTGCCCGGCCCGCTGTGCTGAAGATGTGTGCGGGCTGGGTGCTCTGAGCAGCGAGGGAACCAGGAGGAGAGGTGAGTACCGTTTATTTATTTTTTGCCGGGTGGGGGGCGGCATTATATTACAGACTCTGCCTATGGGAAGGGGGAGGTGCATTATACTACAGACTCTGCCTATGGGGGGCATTATACTACAGACTCTGTTTATGAGCAGGGGAGGGCATTATACTACAGACTCTGCCTATGGGGGGGACATTGTACTACAGACTCTGCCTATAAGAGGGGGAGCATTATACTACAGACTCTGCCTATGGGGGGTGCATTTTACTACAGACTCTGCCTATAGGTGGGGCATTATACTACAGACGCTGCCTATGAGATGGGGGGGCATTATACCACAGACTCTGCCTATGAGATGGGGGGGGCATTATACTACAGATTCTGCCTATGAGGAAGGGGGGGGGCATTATACTACAGACTCTGCCTATGAGGAGGGGGGAGCATTATACTACAGACTCTGCCTATGGGGGGGCATTATACCACAGACTCTGCCTATGATGAGGGGGGGGAGCATTATACTACAGACTCTGCCTATGGGGGGGAGCTTTATACTACAGACTCTGTCAATGGGGGGAGCATTTTACTACAGACTCTGCCTATAGGGGCGCATTATACTATACGAAGGACTATGGGGAGTGCATTATACTATATTGAGGACTATCTGGTGCATTATACTATGGGGGGGCATTATACTACAGACTCTGCCTATGGGGGTGCATTATACTATATGAAGGACTATGGGGAGTGCATTATACTATATTGAGGACTATCTGGTGCATTATACTATATGTAGGCTATTTATACAGTGTGGGAGATAATGTGGGTTCTTTGAACAGTGTGGGGGCCATCATACAGTGTGGGAGATAATGTGGGATCTTTGTATGGTGTGGAGGCCATCATACAGTGTTGGAGCCATCAGCTTGGGGGCTACTAAGGGGTCAGTATACTTTGTGGGGGTACTATACAGTGAGGGGGAATTATATCGTGAATAGGAGAACATCATACTGGTTAGAGCGGAGCTCTACATGGGGGGAGACTCAGGACATTATTAAATCTTAGGTGGGCACTTATTGTTATAGGGGAACTCAGGTTATCGTGACTGTCGAAGGGGCACTATTACTTTGTAGGGTGCACAATGTGGGCACTGTTTTCTAGGACACTTGCACACGGCATTACTTTATTTTAGAGGTTTGTTTTACCATCTAGAGGGCACACAGTAGGTGCAGTAATAGGGACACATTTTGCAGCAGAGGCTCAGTATTGGGGTATCAGCAGGATGAGAAGTTTGTGCAGGTTGGGGATAGATGTGGTCAGTGCCTGAAATGTAAGGAGTCAAATGTGTCTTTGTTGTGATCTCTGCATACCTGAGACTCTGAGCCCTGGCTGGAGAAGTTGTCGTGTTGGTCTGGGCCAGATGGAAAAGACGGGAAAAGTGAACAATTTAATCAGAAAGAACGTCAGCTGTAAGGTACTATATATAACTGAGCTGTGATCTCTTATATGTTCTGCAGGACTGGCATCTATCAATATATGTCACCATATGGCGGTAATATCAGTGCTGGTCTTTGTATAGAGATTATTTTTAGTAACAGCGCGGTCATCTGCTGAGGTTTTCCTACATCCACTATCTGGGTGCGCCGCTATAGTTGTAATCAGGGTTACCTGGTTAGAGGCCCACTCAGAAGTTTCGGCCCCCTGAACCAAAACCTTAGCTACGCCAAGCTTTTTGGAGATGGAAATGTCATTTTCCAGCAGGACTTGGCACCTGTCCACACTGACAAAAGTACTAATACCTGGTTTAAACACAACAGTATCACTGTGCTTGATTGGCAGCAAACTGGCCTGACCTTAACCCCATAAAGAATCTATGGGGTATTGTCAAGAGGAAAATGAGAGACACCAGACCCAACAATGCAGACGAGCTGAAGGCTTCTATCAAAGCCACCTTGGCTTCCATAACCCCTCAGCAGTGCCACAGGCTGATCCCTCCATGCCACATTGCCGCATTGATGCAGTAATTGATGTAAAAGGATCCCCGACCAAGTATTGAGGGCATTTATTGAACATACATTTCAGTAGGATAACATTTTGGATTTTGAAAACATTTTTCAAGCTGTTGTTATAAAGTATTCTAATTAATTGAAATAATGACTTTTGAGTTTTCATTGGCTGTAAGCCATAATCATCAACATTAACAGAAATAAACACGTGAAATAGATCACTCTGTGTGTAATGGCTCTATATAATATATGAGTTTCACTTTTTGTATTGAAGAACTGAAATAAATTAACTTTTCTGGTGATATTCTAATTTTGTGAGATGCACCTGTAGATGGACTTGGCTGCACCCTGAATAAAAATAGCATGTAAAAAATATATATGATATATATGAGGTATTGGTCGATATTTTGGCCAAAATATACAAGCTCGCAACCTGCTCAAGGGTCCTCATAGTTGCGAGTCCCTACACTAACATTAAAAGCAAAGTCACAAAAACAAGGAATTAAAGTTCCCACCAAAATGCAAGAATTAACACAGCAAATACAGCAACAATAATTACAAGGATGCAGCAAACCCATATAATGAAGAAGTCAGCAACACAGGTGCAAAATATTGATGAGACAACCACTCACAACCTACCAATTCATGGAGCGGGTGATTGCTTAGTATTAAAACTGCACACAAATAAGCCTTGTATAGGGCACTGGTCACACACAGGTAGTGCACAATGTCTGGCTTACAGCCTATTAGTGAAGCCCAAACTATTAGATTAGGCGGGCTGCCCAGAACTTTTTAAGTGCACCCCATGAAGACAGACACCCTAGTTTACAAGGCCAACATTGATGGGTCTGGCTGTACCCTGAATAAAAATAACATGCAGAAAATATATATGATATATATGAGGTATTAGTAAATATTTTGGCCAAAATACACAAGCTCGCAACCCGCGTCAAGGGTCCTCATACTTGCGAGTCCCTACACTAACATTAAAAGCAAAGACAAATTTAAATTCCCACCAAAATTCAAGAATTATCACAGCAAAAAAAGGGCAACAGTGTTTACCTGCCTAGGTCTCAGTACTAATCATACCATATAATAACGATGACAGCAATACAGGTGCAAAATACTGATGCGACAACCACTCACATATTACCAATTAATGGAGGGGGGTGATTACATAGTATTAAAACTTTACCCAAAAATTATATGGGATTGCTACATCCTAATAGTGCATTAGTTCTGAGATCTGGGCAGGTAAATGCTATATTAATAATTGATTTTTGGGGGAAAGTTAAATTCTCTTTTGTTGGCTTTACTTTTAATCTAACTGAAATAAACAAAAGCTTTTTTCCTAAACATTAGGATCTGTGTAGAGCCATCAGCTCAAAACGGCTTCCTCGGACAGACTTGGCATAAGCAGGTTAAAAGGAACCCTGACCTTTACCATTACACCCCTGTACAGGAATGGAGACTTGCCACATGCTCATGGTTGCATCTACAGAGTAGCTGCTGGCCAGAGGAGCGAGCTTGAGGCTATAACTCTAACTAAAGCTTTTTTATTACTAAATGATGGGTTCTGTCTAAGGCCATTGGCTCAAAAAGGCTTCCTCGGACAGACTTGGCGCAAGCTACTCCATTCTGCAGATCCCAATGGAACCCTGGCCTTTACCATTACACCCCTGTATAGGGATAGATACTTACCATAGGCCCAGGGCTGCATCTACAGAGTAGCTGCTGGCCGGAGGAGCGAGCTTGAGGCTATAGTGGTTGATTCAACTCTAACTAATGCTCTTTTTTCCTTAAATACTGGGATCTGTTTAAGGCTGTTGGCTCAAACAGACTTCCTCGGACAGACTTGGCGCAAGCTACTCCATTCTGCAGATCCCAAGGGAACCCTGGTTTTTACCATTACACCCCTGTACAGGGATAGATACTTACCATAGGCCCAGGGTTGCATCTACAGAGTAGCTGCTGGCCGGAGGAGTGCGCTTGAGGCTTGAGTAGTTGAATCAATCCTAACTAAAGATAATCCTATCTAATGACACTTTCTTGTTAGGACCTGTCTGAGGCCTATGGCTCAAAAAAGCTTCTTTGGAAAGACTTGGCAAAAGCCAGTCTATCCTACAGGTTCCAAAGGAACTCTGGCCTTCACTCTTACAGCCCTGTACAGCGATAAAGACTTATTACATGGCCTTGAATGCATCTACATAGTAGATGCTGACTGGAGGGGCAAACTTAAGGCTAGAATGGTTCAGCCAACCCTAACTATTGCTACTTTCTTAAATGTTAAGATATTTCTGAGGCCGTTGGCTCAAACAGGTTTCCTTGGACAGACTGGGCGCAAAACACACCATTTCTGATGGTTCCAAATGAACCCTGGGCTTCACCCTTGAATCTCAATACAGGGACAGTTTCATAGTTTTAAGGTTGAAAGACACAAGTCCATCAAGTTCAACCTAAAAGCTAATGTGTTGATCCAGAGGAAGGCAAAAACCCCATGAGGCAGATGCTAATTGCCCCATATTAGGGGAAAAATTCCTTCCCGACTCCACATATGGCAATCAGACTAGTTCCCTGGATCAACATCCCATAACAAAATCTAGTACGGATAACCTGCAATTTTATATTATTCAAGAAAGGCACACACATGCCCTCCGTGAATTTTGTTTTAGAAAATTAAGTATTTCAAGTTCATGTGGTAGACAGTTTCATAACCTCATTGCTCACGCAATAAAAATTTGCCAACTAACTTCCTTTAGGCTGAGTTCACACGATGCATATTTAATGCGTTTCCGCGGCGTTTTTGCAGCTGCGTAAACGCCGCGGAAACGCATGAAAAACGCATGGTAGAAGGGCAGCAATGTTCCCCAATTGAAATCTGCATGTGCTGTGCCCATGATGCGGATTTTTCCGCAGCGTAAACGCTGCGCTCAAAAATCCACAGCATGTCAATTAATTTTGCGTAAACGCAGCGTTTTCGCCGCCATTGACTTGCATTAGAACGCGCCAATTCCGCAAGACAGCATCTGTACTTGCGGAATTGGCGCGTTCTAATGTGCGGATGGTACCCGAGTGTGGAGAAGAGGAGAGTCTCCTCCACACCCAGGTACCATTAAAAAAGCTGTAAAACAAGAATAAAATAAAAAATATATATATACTTACCATCTGTCGGCCCGCGCAGCGCTCCTGCTTGGTTCCCAGCACTTGCAGTGAGTTGAAGGACCTGCGCTGACGTCAGAGTCATGTGACGGGTCACGTGACGCTGACGTCGGCAGGTCTTTCAATTCAAAGTTGCCGGGAGAACGGAGTGTAAAGCAGGACAGCGCGGGCCATCGGAGGTAAGTATATACACTCTCTCGGGTCACGCTATATAAATCAATGCTGTTTGCATGGATTTATATAGTGTGACCTAGTTGTCAAGCACTTTCCAGGTGATGCTAAAATCGCCTGGAAAGCGCTTGTCAATCTGCATGCGGAAATGCATGTGAATCCGCATGTGGATCCGCATGTATTCTGCAGGAAAAACGCATGCACAATCTGCATGCGTTTTTTCTGCCAGGGAGATGCAGAAATGATGCAGAAATTTTCTGCTTCATTTCTGCATCGTGTGCACATACCCTTAGACAAAGTGAATTAGAATCTTTATGCTAGAGTAATTGAATTAACTCTAACTGAAATAGATTAATGCTTTTTTCCTAAATGTTGAAATTTGTTTAAATCCATCAGCTCAAAAAGGCTTTCTCGGACAGACTTGGCGCAAGCTACTCCATTCTGCAGATCCCAAGGGAACCCTGGCCTTTACCATTACACCCCTGTACAGGGATAGATACTTACCATAGGCCCAGGGCTGCATCTAAAGAGTAGCTGCTGGCCGGAGGAGCGAGCTTGAGGCTATAGTGGTTGATTCAACTCTAACTAAAGCTTTTTTTTTCCTAAATACTGGGATCTGTTTAAGGCTGTTGGCTCAAACAGACTTCCTCGGACAGACTTGGCGCAAGCTACTCCATTCTGCAGATCCCAAGGGAACCCTGGTTTTTACCATTACACCCCTGTACAGGGATAGATACTTACCATAGGCCCAGGGTTGCATCTACAGAGTATCTGCTGGCCGGAGGAGTGCGCTTCAGGCTTGAGTAGTTGAATCAAGCCTAACTAAAGAAAAAACTATCTAATGACACTTTCTTGTTAGGACCTGTCTGAGGCCTATGGCTCAAAAAAGCTTCTTTGGAAAGGCTTGGCAAAAGCCAGTCTATCTTACAGGTTCCAAAGGAACTCTGGCCTTCACTCTTACAGCCCTGTACAGCGATAAAGACTTATTACAGGGCCTTGATTGCATCTACATAGTAGATGCTGACTGGAGGGGCAAACTTAAGGCTAGAATGGTTCAGCCAACCCTAACTATGGCTACTTTCTTAAATGTTAAGATATTTCTGAGGCCGTTGGCTCAAACAGGCTTCCTCGGACAGACTGGGCGCAAAACACACCATTTCTGATGGTTCCAAATGAACCCCGGGCTTCACCCTTGAACCTCAATACAGGGACAGTTTCATAGTTTTAAGGTTGAAAAACACAATTCCATCAAGTTCAACCTAAAAGCTAATGTGTTGATCCAGAGGAAGGCAAAAATCCCATGAGGCAGATGCTAATTGCCCCATATTAGGGGAAAAATTCCTTCCCGACTCCACATATGGCAATCAGACTAGTTCCCTGGATCAACATCCCATAACAAAATCTAGTACGAATAACCTGCAATTCTATATTATTCAAGAAAGGCACACACATGCCCTCCTTGAATTTTTTTTAGAAAATTAAGTATTTCAAGTTCATGTGGTTGAGAGTTCCATAACCTCATTGCTCACACAATAAAAATTTGCCAACTAACTTCCTTTAGACAAAGTGAATGAGGATCTTTATGCTACAGTAATTGAACTAACTCTAACTGAAATAAATGAATGCTTTTTTCCTAAATGTTGAAATTTGTTTAAATCCATCAGCTCAAAAAGGCTTTCTCGGACAGACTTGGCGCAAGCTACTCCATTCTGCAGATCCCAAGGGAACCCTGGCCTTTACCATTACACCCCTGTACAGGGATAGATACTTACCATAGGCCCAGGGCTGCATCTACAGAGTAGCTGCTGGCCGGAGGAGCGAGCTTGAGGCTATAGTGGTTGATTCAACTCTAACTAAAGCTTTTTTTTTTCCTAAATACTGGGATCTGTTTAAGGCTGTTGGCTCAAACAGACTTCCTCGGACAGACTTGGCGCAAGCTACTCCATTCTGCAGATCCCAAGGGAACCCTGGTTTTTACCATTACACCCCTGTACAGGGATAGATACTTACCATAGGCCCAGGGTTGCATCTACAGAGTAGCTGCTGGCCAGAGGAGTGCGCTTGAGGCTTGAGTAGGTGAATCAAGCCTAACTAAAGAAAAACCTATCTAATAACACTTTCTTGTTAGGACCTGTCTGAGGCCTATGGCTCAAAAAAGCTTCTTTGGAAAGGCTTGGCAAAAGCCAGTCTATCCTACAGGTTCCAAAGGAACTCTGGCCTTCACTCTTACAGCCCTGTACAGCGATAAAGACTTATTACAGGGCCTTGATTGCATCTACATAGTAGATGCTGACTGGAGGGGCAAACTGAAGGCTAGAATGGTTCAGCCAACCCTAACTATTGCTACTTTCTTAAATGTTAGGATATTTCTGAGGCCGTTGGCTCAAACAGGCTTCCTCGGACAGACTGGGCGCAAAACACACCATTTCTGATGGTTCCAAATGAACCCTGGGCTTCACCCTTGAACCTCAATACAGGGACAGTTTCATAGTTTTAAGGTTGAAAGACACAAGTCCATCAAGTTCAACCTAAAAGCTAATGTGTTGATCCAGAGGAAGGAAAAAACCCATGAGGCAGATGCTAATTGCCCCATATTAGGGGAAAAATTCCTTCCCGACTTCACATATGGCAATCAGACTAGTTCCCTGGATCAATGTCCCATATCAAAATCTAGTACGAATAACCTGCAATTTTATATTATTCAAGAAAGGCACACACATGCCCTCCTTGAATTTTTTTTAGAAAATTAAGTATTTCAAGTTCATGTGGTAGACAGTTTCATAACCTCATTGCTCACACAATAAAAATTTGCCAACTAACTTCCTTTAGACAAAGTGAATTAAGATCTTTATGCCAGAGTAATTGAATTAACTCTAACTGAAATAGATTAATGCTTTTTTCCTAAATGTTGAAATTTGTTTAAATCCATCAGCTCAAAAAGGCTTTCTCGGACAGACTTGGCGCAAGCTACTCCATTCTGCAGATCCCAAGGGAACCCTGGCCTTTACCATTACACCCCTGTACAGGGATAGATACTTACCATAGGCCCAGGGCTGCATCTACAGAGTAGCTGCTGGCCGGAGGAGCGAGCTTGAGGCTATAGTGGTTGATTCAACTCTAACTAAAGCTTTTTTTTTTTCCTAAATACTGGGATCTGTTTAAGGCTGTTCGCTCAAACAGACTTCCTCGGACAGACTTGGCGCAAGCTACTCCATTGTGCAGATCCCAAGGGAACCCTGGTTTTTACCATTACACCCCTGCACTGGGATAGATAGTTACCATAGGCCCAGGGTTGCATCTACAGAGTAGCTGCTGGCCGGAGGAGTGCGCTTCAGGCTTGAGTAGTTGAATCAATCCTAACTAAAGAAAAACCTATGTAATGCCACTTTCTTGTTAGGACCTGTCTAAGACCTATGGCTCAAAAAAGCTTCTTTGGAAAGACTTGGCAAAAAACAGTCTATCCTACAGGTTCCAAAGGAACTCTGGCCTTCACTCTTACAGCCCTGTACAGTGATAAAGACTTATTACAGGGCCTTGGATTGCATCTACATAGTAGATGCTGACTGGAGGGGCGAACTTAAGGCTAGAATGGATCACCCACCCTAACTATTGCTACTTTCTTAAATGTTAGGATATTTCTGAGGCCGTTGGCTCAAACAGGCTTTCTTGGACAGACTGGGCGCAAAACACACCATTTCTGATGGTTCCAAATGAACCCTGGGCTTCACCCTTGAACCTCAATACAGGGACAGTTTCATAGTTTTAAGGTTGAAAGACACAAGTCCATCAAGTTCAACCTAAAAGCTAATGTGTTGATCCAGAGGAAGGCAAAAACCCCAAGAGGCAGATGCTAATTGCCCCATATTAGGGGAAAAATTCCTTCCCGACTCCACATATGGCAGTCAGACTAGTTCCCTGGATCAACGTAACATAACAAAATCTATTACCACTAACCTGAAATGTTATATTATTCAAGGAACATTTTTCATCAAGCAGTTTTCACCGGAAATGTGTTGCACAACTGTTTGAATCTCAGTAAATTCCTGCACAACTTACATTTGAATACTCTGACCTTTTTACACCCACTCTTTTAACTTCTTAAATAGTGAACAGAGCTTATCTGGACCGCTTGTGGCTTAGCTTTACCTGAAAACTTATTACAAATTAGGCTGGAAAAGTGGTGTAAATTAGGACTGAAATTGACTCCATCTTTTGACTGGAGTACATTTCTTGAGGTGTAGTACGTCAGCTTTAAGGGGATATTTCAATAAATGAATGACCCTAGCTGCAGGTATAAAGAATCAAACTGTGCTGTCCTGACCCATTCCTGGGATTGTGTATGGCACTGACATCACCTCAATACTGCCGCAGCCAACAAATGTAATCAGACGGACTGCCCAGCTGAGCGCACTGAGCTGCTGCAGCTCTGAGATGGTGGAACCTCTTTTTTTTAATTAAATGACCTGCAGCTAGGGACATTCATTTATTGAAAGGGAACAACCCCTTTAAGGATGAGTCAAGTTCATTAAGAGGTTTAGTCTTTTTAATGAATTTGGTGCATGTTCCTCCAATAGGTGCTTCATGAATGATGGTATAGAAATCCACCAGCCTTGGTGAATCGGCCACCATAGGTTTACATGGCATGAGCATATACAGAACAGTTGTGTAGTATACGTTACCAGGCCCTCATGATGCTCTTGGTCCTGGATGGCCTTCCACAGTCTGCTTTCTTGCTTCATCATCTTGAAGGGCTCCACTTTCTTTTCTTCTGGCTGGCATGGTGCGGCTCTATCATCCTGCTCCTTTAACACGAAGGGACGACTGTAAAGCTGCCAGGAGCGTTTTTTTATCCCCTTAGATCATTGTGACACCACAAAGTGATGACATAGACAAGTGGGTGAGGCGCCTTTATTCAGTCATCGGGTGTGGTCAGAAGAAATTAGCATATTCCGTGATGTTACTACAATGAGAACAGACATGAACATTCTATTCGGAACCCGACCGCCATTATCAGCGGAACCTTCACTGCTGTCAGATTGGCACTAAAAACAAAAAGAGACAGCGGTGAACCTGGACAGTAACAATCTACAGGGACAGTGACTGCTAAGCGGACTTCATGTCAGATGTTATGCAGTTTTGTCAGAAAAAAAACAATAAAATATGTAAAAGACAGGCTCCAATAAACCTAAAACACTGGGCTGTAGTCACAGATTCTCCTTCCACCTGCAGCACATTGCTCCCCTGCCTAACCCTCCCCGTCCTGCAGCATATTTCTCACTGCTTAATTCTCCCACTCCTGCAGCACATCGCTCCCCTGTCTAAACCTCCCCCTCTTGCGGCACATTGCTCCCGTCTAATCCTCCCCTCCTTGCAGCACATTGTGCCCTTTCTAAATCTCCCGCTTCCTGCACCACATCACCCACTGCCAAATCCCCTCTTGCACCACATCGGCAACTGCCAAATCCTCCACCTCCTGCAGCATATCGCTCCCTGCCTAATCCTCTCCTATTGCATTACATCACTCCCCTGCATAAGCCACCTCTTCCTGCAGCACATCGCTTCCCTGCCTAAGCCTCCCCCTCCTGCATTACATCACTCCCCTGCCTAATCCTCCTCTTCCTGCAGCACAGCGCTCCCTGCCTAATCCTCCTCTTCCTGCAGCACATCGCTCCCTGCATGATTCTCCCTATCCTGCATTACATCACTCCCCTGCATAATCCTCCTCTCCCTGCAGCATATCGCTCCCTGCCTAATCCTCCCTCTCCTGCGGCACATCGCTCACCTGCCTAATCCTCCCCCTCCTGGAGCTCATCTCTCTCCTGCCTAAGCCTTCTCCTCATGGAGCACATCACTCTCCTGTCTAATCCCCTCCAGCAACATTTCGCTGTCTGCCTATACAGCCACTGACTGCAGTATATCACTCCTCTCAGCACCGTGCTGCAGTACATCGCTCCACTCATCTATATACTGGTTATTTCTGCAGCACATCTCTAACTGCTTAATCCTCCTCCTGCATCACATTGCTACCCTGCCTAATTCTCCCTCTCCTGTAGCACATCGCTTCCTGCCTAATCCCCTCTCTCCTGCATTTCATCAGTCCCCTGCCTAATCCTCCTTTTCTTGCAGCACATCGCTCCCCTGCCTAAGCCTCCCCCTCCTGCAGCACATTGCACCCCTGCCTAATCCCCTCCCCTTCCTGCAGCACATCGCACCCCTGCCTAATCCCCTCACCATTCTGCAGCACATTGCACCCCTGCCTAATCCCCTCCCCTTTCTGCAGCACATCGCACCCCTGCCTAATCTCCTCACCTTCCTGCAGCACATCTCTCCATCCCCGCCTAATTCTCCTCCTCCTGCATTATATCACTCCCCTGCCTAATCCTCCTTCTTCTGCAGCATATTACTCCCCTCCCCCCGGCAACACATCCCTCCCTGCCTAATCCTCTCCTCCTGCATTACATCACTACCCTGCCTAATATTGCTCTTCCTGCAGCACATCGCTCCCCCGCTTAAGCACAGCGCTCCCTGCCTAATCCTCTCCTCCTGCATTACATCACTCCCCTGCATAATCCTCCTCTCCCTGCAGCACACCACTCCCCTGGCTAATCTTCCCCCTCCTGCAGCACATCGCTCCCCTGACCCCCTCTTACGTGACATCTTTTCTATCAGTTACATTTGTGAAGTAACTGCTGTCTCCTGTGAGCAGTGGAGAGCGAAGCTGAGAGCCAGGAGGCTCTGCCCCTCTGCCCCTTCTTGCCACATCATCATCCATCTACATCAGGGCTGTCAAACTCAAATATATAGAGGGCCAAAAGGAAGAGTTTAACTCAGAAAAATAAGTCAACACTTTATCAGATGTTTCTGTGAAAACTTGAGTACAACAAATAAGATTTTGTTATTTTCCCTCAGTTATAAAAAAAATAGTTATGAGAAAAGTGTGACAAAAAGGAGTCATAAAATGCACCAAAATGAAATATCACAATTTATGGCTCAAATTGAGGTGAAGCAAGGAAGAGGTTGAGCTTAGCTAATGAGATGCATCAAACATACAGGTGCTTCTCACAAAATTAGAATATCATCAAAAAGTTAATTTATTTCAGTTCTTCAATCCAAAAAGTGAAACTCATATATTATACAGAGTCATTACAGAGTGATCTATTTTAAGTGTTTATTTCTGTTAATGTTGATAATGATGGCTTACAGCCAATGAAAACACAAAGTCATTATCTCAGTAAATTAGAATAATTAGCAAAAAACACCTGCAAAGGCTTCTTACGCATTTAAAAAGGTCCCTTTGTCTGTTTCAGTAGGCTCCACAATCATGGGGAAGACTGCTGACTTGACAGATGTCCAGAAGGCAGTCATTGACGCACTCCACAAGGAGTGTAAACCACAAAAGGTCATTGCTAAAGAAGGTGTGCGTAATCACCAAGGACGCAGAAGAGGATCAGAGTGACCTTGAACCCGCAGAGGACAAAGAAGAAATGATCAGCACCGTTCTCGGAGAGTTTCCTCAGTCCTGGACTCGCATAAATGATGCCATAGTGGTACCTGTCCTGCAATATCCTGCAACCGGTACAGCAACAACCAACACCAGAGCCGGAAGGTGAAGAGGAGCAAGCAGTTCCAGAGGCAGAAGAGCCTGTACCAGCAGCCCAGGAGAGTCAACCCTCTGCTGACAGTGAGCCTGCCATGCCTGCGGTAAGCCAAAGGACCCGCAGACAGCTGCCTGCCCTACCTGTACACCCAGCTGGTAGCTGCACCCCTAACGCTAGTGGGGAAAGCCAAGTAGGTCCACCACCAGACAGTGGGCTACGTAGGTCAACCAGGAGCACAAAGGGACAGATACCCGCTCGCTGGAGAATATAGAGTGTACTAAAATTGTAAATAACCCTGTTGCCAAATGTTGAATTGTTTGCAAAGTTACATGCATGTTTGGTAATACTCTGTTTCAGTTTCTTGCAGCTACCGTAAGGACTCACAGGTTATGGACTTTTTATAACCGGGACCTTGTATGGACTGCGTTCAGAGCCTAACCCAGGAATGAACTAAGACTGTGAAGGACTTGGGGTAGGACAGACCCCCACCTGGTTAAGGCTCCCCGTTGTGCTGGTGATATGGACACCCGGTCACAGGCCACACTGTGACCTTAAGAACTCAATTTGTGCGTCGTCTGTCTATTAATGTTTTATTGTTATGCATATTGTCTTTGTTTACTGTTTAGTCCCGGAGTACTAAATTTCACTAGGGGGGAATGTGTCACCCTGGCCTGGATGCCACAAGTGTAATTAAAGCTGTGTCTGAGAGCAGGGGGGAGGTTCTCTAGTCAGGGGAACATTAGCATGCAATGCCTCCTGTCTCAGGCCAGTAGGGGGAGCAGGCTGCCCCTATAAAAGCTGGTGCTGGGGGCAGGGTTAGAGAGAACCCAGATGACCTGTCTCAGGACTGAGACGTGTCTCAGCAGAGCAGGGACAGACAGTTGCACTGCACCTAAGAGGAAGTGTGGCAGGAGGAGAGCCACAAGCCAGAGACAAGAGGCGAAGCAAGCCTGTCTTGGCAGATAACAGACTTAATCTACCAGACTTTGGTGTCTGAGGCTGGAAGGATTCCACATCCCCCAGCAGAGAACCAGTCCGCAAGGGACTGTATATTCCTTGGCCTAAGAAGCCTGGAGGCCCTGCCACAACAGAAGGGACCAGTAAAGCCATACAAGGCTGGGAGCAGAAAGGAACCCACGTCGCAGGCCATACAGGCGAGAAAACACGGAAAGCTCGGAAACGTGGGCTGTTACCCTATCAGGAGGAGATAGCCAGAAGGAGCGCAGAAAGCACGGTAGGCCTACACCCTCACCCTGACCAGGGCCAATTTCCCCGTTGCTCTCAGACATCCAGGTCCCCTCCTAGCCGGGACTGTTTGTGGGTCAGTTTACCTGTTTAGTAAAGACCCTGGACTGCAACCTGTTGTCTGTGTGCTCCTTGCTCCTCCAGCACTATCAGCACTGGGACTCCCACTACCATCACTCCCAACATCCATTATACTGCCCTGGGGCCGCACTCTTCCCGTGGAGAGTCACACTACCCTAGCTGCACACCTCATCAGCCCCAGCGGTCTGCATGCAGCGGCGGTTCCTAATAACCGCAATCCACGGGTGGCGTAGTCGGACATTATCAGCAGAACATAGCAGACTACCATTGGCCTGACCACCCTGAGCCACGGAACCGGGTCGCCACTACTACCCCCATCGTCTCCCTATTGCCCGGATCCTAGTGCCCCACGGCCCAGGGGGCGAGTCACATGTAATACACTGACTCACCAGTGACGTCTCTAGGTGAAGTCCTTCATCTTCGCTTTTCTTCTTCATCTGGCACAGACGGCCATCACTTCTTCCAGCCAGGAATCATCTCTGCAGAAAATAACACACAGTTATCAATAACTGATCTCTTCTAGGGAATATTCCCACTCCACCCCCCGACTTCTACACTACACCAGTTGAAGAAAAAAAGCGATATAGTGCCGCCCTGCACAGTAACAGGAGCCCGCTTTTGTCCTATCCCATGGAAAACAATTTCCTAAAAAGTAAATTATATTACAGAAGTAATAATGTCTCTAATTGGACTCTAGAATAATAATGTTCCTCACTGGCCACCATAAACTAATAAAGTATGTTCCTCAATCTGGCCCCAAACAGTAATTAAGTCCCTTGTTCAGCCTGGCACCCCCATATATCCATCCTGGCCCCCCCTTCCCTGCATATATCCATCCTGACACCCCCCATATATCCCTTCTGGCCCCCATATGTCCAGTGTGACCCCTCCATATATTTATCCTAGCCCACGTGTATCGAGCCTGCCCCCTCCCATATACCCATCCTAGTCCCCCATGTGGCCCTCCTGTTCCCCCCATATATCCATCCTGGCCTCCATGTGTCCAGTCTGCCCCCCCACATATCCATCCTGGCCTCCATGTGTCCAGCCTGCCCCCTCATATATCCATCCTGCCCTTCCCCCCTGCATATATCCATCCTGACACCCCCCCATATATCCATACTGGCCCCCATATGTCCAGCGTGGCCCCTCCATATATTTATCCTAGCCCACGTGTATCGAGCCTGCCCCTCCACATATCTATCCTAGCCCCCCATGTGTCCAGCCTGCCCCCCACATATCCATCCCGGCCATCATGTGTCCAGCCTGCCCCGCCCCCCATATATCCGGCCCCCCCATATATCCATCCCCCTCACATATCCATCCTGGCCTCCATTTGTCCAGCCTGCCCCACCATATAGCCATCCTGCCCACCCTTTCCCATGTGTCCAGCCAGGCTCCCCCTTATGTGTCCAGCCAGGCTCCCCCCCTTGTGTGTCCAGCCAGGGTTCCCCCTTGTGTGTCCAGCCAGGCTCTCACCCTTGTGTGTCCAGCCAGTGTTCCCCCTTGTGTGTCCAGCCAGGGTTCCCCCTTGTGTGTCCAGCCAGGGTTCCCTCTTGTGTGTCCAGTCAGGGCTTCCCCTTGTGTGTCCAGCCAGGGCTCCCCCTTGTGGGTCCAGCCAGGGTTCCCCCTTGTGTGTCCATCCAGCTCCCCCCTTGTGTGTCCAGCCAGGGTTCCCCCTTGTGTGTCCAGTCAGGGCTCCACCTTGTGTGTCCAGCCAGGGCTCCCCCTTGTGTGTCCAGCCAGGGTTCCCTCTTGTGTGTCCAGTCAGGGCTCCCACTTGTGTGTCCAGTCAGGGCTCCCCCTTGTGTGTCCAGTCAGGGCTCCCCCTTGTGTGTCCAGCCAGGGCTTCCCCTTGTGTGTCCAGCCAGGGCTCCCCCTTGTGTGTCCAGCCAGGGCTCCCCCTTGTGTGTCCAGCAAGGCCCCACTTGTGTGTCCATCCGGGCCCCCCCTTGTGTGTCCAGCCAGGGTCCCCCCTTGTGTGTCTAGCCGGGGCCCCCCTTGTGTGTCCAGCCAGGGGCCCATCCCATTCTGCATCCACTCATATACACACAGACACACACACAGACACCTCTTACCTTCCTGCTCTCCCGTGCGGTGTCCTCCTTCTCCGGTGACGTCATACGCCGGCCGGGGAAGGGAGACGCGCAGCTTCAGCTGCTTCACTGGGACGTGTGTCGCGGCGGTTCAGGTAATGAATGCCGCGTGCGCGCGTCCCTGCATACACTGTGCCTGCGCTTTTAAAGGGCCCGTGCCCCTTAAAACCGCAGGTTTTTTTATTTTTTCATTCTCTTCTCCCCCTCTCCTCTGCAGAAGGGTACCCCGCCAGCCCAGTCCCACCCTGTTGATGACTTATCCTAAAATCGGTCATTAATATATAAGTCCTGGACAGTCCCGTTAAGCTTGTTTTACCTAGTTATAAAAGCCCTTTAAGTCCTCATTATAAGGTAAGGTATGAATGGATCTAATTAAATTCTCCAAAGAGAACTATTTATACATTTTAGTCACTGTGAGCTTTCTACAAGATATTGCGGGCAGTATATAGCGAATATACGGACACAGAGCCATTCGCCGGCTCAGATTGCCAATAAGCACCTTGTAAATATGAGACCTTGACATCATAGGTTACTTGGCTTAATATGAAATTGTCCCTCATGTGTACCGCATTGTGGGCAGGGACTATATGTACATCACTGCAGAATATGTTGGCAATAAAAAGTCAACAGAAATGAATATCATGCAGATCCTCACCAGGACTCCAGCAGTGTCACCATCCTGCCACCATACAGCTATAGAAGGACAATAAACCTGCAGGGTTCTCCCCTCAGTTATTTTTCCTTTAATTTTATTATCTGTTTCTTACTCACAGTGAAAGAACAGTCATCAGATATTTTATTGTTCACTTTTTATTTTACAGTCTCAGCTCTGAAGAATAGAACGTCTTATGAATAAATGACAGCTCACTTATTACAGTGGTGGCCAAAAGTATTGGCACCCCTGCAATTCTATCAGATAATACTCAGTTTCTTCCTGAAAATGATTGCAATCACAAATTCTTTGGTATTATTATCTTCATTTAATTTGCTTGCAAGGAAAAAACACAAAAGAGAATGAAGCAAAAATCAAATCATTGATCATTTCACACAAAACTCCAAAAATGGGCCATACAAAAGTATTGGCACCCTCAGCCTAATACTTGGTTGCACAACCTTTAGCCAAAATAACTGCGAACAGCCACTTCCGGTAACCATCAATGAGTTTCTTACAATGCTCTGCTGGAATTGTAGACCATTCTTCTTTGGCAAACTGCTCCAGGTCCCTGATATTTGAAGGGTGCCTTCTCCAAACTGCCATTTTGTGATCTCTCCACAGGTGTTCTATGGGATTCAGGTCTGGACTCATTGCTGGCCACCTTAGAAGTCTCCAGTGCTTTCTCTAAAACCATTTTATAGTGCTTTTGGAAGTGTGTTTTGGGTCATTGTCCTGCTGGAAGACCCATGACCTCTAAGGGCGACCCAGCTTTCTCACACTGGGCCCTACATTATGCTGCAAAATTTGTTGGTAGTCTTCAGACTTCATAATGCCATGCACACTGTCAAGCAGTCCAGTGCCAGAGGCAGCAAAGCAACCCCAAAACATCAGGGAACCTCCGCCATGTTTGACTGTAGGGACCATGTTCTTTTCTTTGAATGCCTCTTTTTTTTTCCTGTACACTCTATGTTGATGGTTTTTCCCAAAAAGCTCGACTTTTGTCTCATCTGACCAGAGAACATTCTTCCAAAACATAGTAACATAGTTTGTAAACATAGTTAGGAAAGCCGAATAAAGACTTGCGTCCATCAAGTTCGACCTGTTAGTTCTGTAATTGGTAAAGTTGATCCAGAGGAGGGCAAAAACCCCAAATGATTTGGCCAATCTTCACCTGAGGAAAAATTCCCTCCTGACTCTGAAACCAGCAGTCAGAATAAATCCCTGTATCAACTTACTATTTTATTTTATTTTTAAGTATATGCTGAAATCTGCCTGGTATCTAGAAATGCATCCAGTCCCCGCTTGAACTGGTGTAGTGAATCTGACATCACCGTCTCCTCACTCTGTGAATTCCATATTCTCACTGCTCTTACCGTAAAGAACCCCTCTAGTGACGCTTACCCAATCTGAGTATATTCCATTTATAACCACCCTCTGCCTTCTATCCCTTAGCCAGTTAGCTACCCACTTGCAGACATTTTCCCCCAGCCCCATCATTCTCATTTTGTATACCAACCTATTATGTGGCACGCTATCGAAAGCTTTTGAGAAGTCGAGATACACGACATCCACTGGTTCCCCCTGATCTACTCGAGAGCTAATCTCCTCGTAGAAGTCAATCAGGTTTGTTTGGCAGGAGCGATTCCTCATGAATCCATGTTGGTTCGGGATTAAAAGATTATTAGCATCAAGATGCTCCGTAATTGCCTCTTTAATGAAGCTTTCAAAAATTTTGCCCACAACGGACGTCAGACTCACCGGCCGATAGTTTCCGGCGTCACTTTTCGCTCCCTTTTTGAATATTGGCACTACATTCGCCTGTCGCCAATCAAGTGGCACAGACCCAGTCTCAACAGAGTCCTTAAATATAAGTTATAACGGTCTGTCTATCACATTACTTAGTTCCCTTAGTACCCGTGGGTGTATGCCATCAGGTCCTGGTGATTTGTTTATTTTAATGTTACTGAGGCGTTTCTGTACCTCAACTTGGGTTAGATTTGTCATACTTAGTGGAGGATTAAGCTTGTCACTTCTCATTTCTCCTGTTAGTTTGATTTCCTTTGTGAAAGTTGTCGAAAAAAAATTATTTAATAGATTAGCTTTATCCTCATCTTTCTCTATGATTTTGCCTTCCTCACTTTTTATTGGTCCAATATTATCCGATTTAATCCTTTTACTATTTATATACGTAAAGAACAGTTTGGGATTTGATCTACTTTCCCTAGCAATACGTCTCTCTGTTTCCTCCTTCGCTATTTTTATTTGTTTTTTACAGGTTCTCGTTTTTTCCTTGTAACACATTAGTGCCTCCTTACTGTTTTCCTGTTTTAATCTCTTGAATGCCTCTTTTTTGCTATTTAACGCCCCTTTTACGTTCTTGTTCAACCATATTGGTTTCCTCTTATTTCTGGCCCTTTTATTCCCATACGGTATATACCTCTCGCACTGAGTATTCAGAATTCTTTTGAAGGTTTCCCATTTACTATTCGTATTCCTTTGATTAAGAACTTTGTCCCAGTCAATAAGTTGAAGGCTTTCTTTCAGCTGATCAATCTTCGCCCTCCTAAAGTTTAATGTTTTTTTTGTTCCCTTATTGATAACCTTACTGAAGGGCATTTTGAAGTCGATAATATTATGGTCGCTATTACCTAGGTGCCCCCCTATCTGTACCTCAGTTATTCTATCAGGCCTATTAGTCAATATTAAGTCCAACACGGCCTTCCCTCTCGTTGGTTCCTGCACTAGTTGGGAGAGATAATTATCCTTAATATTTGTCAAGAACCTTTTTCCTTTCTGAGATCTACAGGTTTCTGTTTCCCAGTCAATATCCGGGTAGTTGAAATCCCCCATTACAATCACTTCATTATGTTTTGCTACTTTGTCTATTTGTCCTAATAGCAGATTCTCATTCTCCTCTGTTATATTGGGTGGCTTATAGCAGACCCCCAGTAATATTTTATTATTATTTTTAGTTCCCTCTATCTCTACCCACATGGACTCGATCCCCTCTTCTCCCTCTCCTATATCTTCCCTTAGTCTGGGTTTTAGACATGACTTTACATATAAGCAGACTCCTCCGCCTTTCCCCTGTTTGCGGTCCCTTCTAAATAAACTATAATCTAATAAATTTACCGCCCAGTCGTAGCTATCGTCTAGCCAAGTCTCTGTTATACCTACGATGTCATACCTCTCCTCCCATATAAGCGCCCGCAGCTCATCCGCCTTATTGGTCAGGCTTCTTGCGTTGGTCAGCATGCAAGATAAAACTTTGGGGTTATTTAGCATCCTATTCTTCTCTAACGATCTAACTGTACTATCCCCACCCCCCTCTCCACCCTCATTATATTCACTTCTCCCCTTCCCCCTTGCTTGCCTCACATCCCACCTATTTCCTTGGTTCCCCCCCCCCCGTCTCTAGTTTAAAAACTCCTCCAACCTATTAGCTATCTTCTTCCCCAGCACCGCTGCACCCTCCCCATTGAGGTGCAGCCCGTCCCTACGGTAGAGCCTGTATCCGACTGCGAAGTCGGCCCAGTACTCCATGAACCCAAACCCTTCTGCCTTGCACCAACTCTTTAGCCACTTATTCACCTCCCTAACTTCCTGTTGGCGCTCCTGTGTGGCTCGCGGGATTGGTAGTATTTCTGAGAAAACTACCTTGGAGGTCCTTGCCCTAAGCTTCCTACCTAGGTCCCTGAAATCATTTTTAAGGACCCTCCATCTACCACTCACTTTGTCATTGGTGCCGATGTGGACCATGACCGCTGGGTCTTCGCCAGCCCCACCCAGTAACCTGTCAACCCGATCCGCGATGTGCCGGACTCGAGCGCCAGGGAGGCAGCACACCGTTCGGCGATCCCGGTCTTTGTGACAGATTGCCCTGTCTGTCCCCCTAATAATAGAGTCACCCACTACCAGAACCTGTCTTGCCTGCCCTACACTTCCCCCCTCCCCCTCATTACTGGAGCATACACTCCCCCGGCGGTCAGAGGATCTGTCGTGCTCCAATAATGCCGGTTCTGAACCAGCCTTCCTATACTTCTTCCCTCTATCCCTCCTTACTGTTATCCAGCTCCCTGCCTGTTCAGCCTGCACTTCCCCTCTATGCTCCACCCCCAGTATTGACCCATTGAGTGTCTGCTCGGTGAGCAGCAAACTCCGTTCTATGTTGTCGATGCTCCTCAGTACCGCTATCTGAGCACTTAGATCCAGAATTTGGGCTTCCAAGTGCACGATATGCTCACATCTCTCGCAGCAGTATGGATCCTCGAGTGGGTGCTCACGGAATGCATACATTGCGCAAGATGTACACTGCACGGCTCCGTCCAACATGGACGTCATTCTAAATATATATATATATACAAGTACAAAACACAATTATTTATATATAGGTGTATGGACGGGGATCAATTAGGGATGTGCAAGTGTATCAATTAGATATTGGCAGGGGATCAGTTAAGTATGGACGGGGGATCAATTAAGTATCAAGTATGGACGGGGGAATCAGCTAAGTAGGTCAGGTGGATTAATTAAGTAAAAAGTAAAGTAAAGAAATAATGAAATACAGTCAGCAATTCAGTCCTAAGTCCTCCCTTCCAAACTCCCCGAATCCAAAGTCACTGAAAAACAAGTCACACACTTACTTTCGTTCGCACTTACGCTCCGGACACACGCAGCTCGTTCACACTCGCAAACTAAGAGATTTAAAGTGTTTTTTTTTTTTTTTTTCCTTTTCCAGCAATGTACCCTTCACCTCAATGCACTTCCAAAGGACTTTATGCCCAACCAGCTGCCCCTTATAAACCCTTAATTATGACCCCTTCCCCTTAATTAACCCCTTGTGAGTAAATCTACACCTCAGGATTTTAGTGCAATGTAGTTAACCTTTAAATACACAGGTAGTAAACTAAGAAACTAAAACTGTAGTGAGAAAATAGATTTTAAAAAGCCCAATAAATCTAAACAGGTAGAAAAGCACTCAGCAGATCACAATGCAGCACTCACCGCAATTCACACAGGTATTTTCTGCAGGATTCCCAATACCTCTTCACGCAATTCACACAGGTATTTTCTGCAGGATTCCCAATACCTCTTCACGCAATTCACACAGGTATTTTCTGCAGGATTCCCAATACCTCTTCACGCAATTCACACAGGTATTTTCTGCAGGATTCCCAATACCTCTTCACCTTCACCTCAATGCACTTCCAGTTTTAGGCTTTATCAGGTAAGTTTTGGCAAACTCCAGCCTGGCTTTTTTATGTCTCGGGGTAAGAAGTGGGGTCTTCCTGGGTATCCTACCATACAGTCCCTTTTCATTCAGACGCCGACGGATAGTACGGGTTGACACTGTTGTACCCTCAGACTGCAGGGCAGCTTGAACTTGTTTGGATGTTAATCGAGGTTCTTTATCCACCATCCGCACAATCTTGCGTTGAAATCTCTCGTCAATTTTTCTTTTCCGTCCACATGTAGGGAGGTTAGCCACAGTGCCATGGGCTTTAAATTTCTTGATGACACTGCGCACGGAAGACACAGGAACATTCAGGTCTTTGGAGACGGACTTGTAGCCTTCAGATTGCTCATGCTTCCTCACAATTTGGTTTCACAAGTCCTCAGACAATTCTTTGGTCTTCTTTCTTTTCTCCATGCTCAATGTGGTATACACAAGGACACAGGACAGAGGTTGAGTCAACTTTAATCCATGTTAACTGGCTGCAAGTGTGATTTAGTTATTGCCAACACCTGTTAGGTGCCACAGGTAAGTTACAGGTGCTGTTAATTACACGAATTAGAGAAGCATCACATGATTTTTCAAACAGTGCCAATACTTTTGTCCATCCCCTTTTTTAGGTTTGATGTGGAATTATATCCAATTTGGCTTTAGGACAATTCTATTTGTGTTTTTTCATTGAAGACAAATTAAATGAAGAGAATAATACCAAAGAATTTGTGATTGCAATCATTTTCAGGAAGAAACAGAGTATTATCTGACAGAATTGCCGGGGTGCCAATACTTTTGGCCACCACTGTATTTCATGCGGCAGAAGTTAGCCTCCAGCAATGGAAGAGGGAACCGAGAAAGTGTAGAAAATGCTCTATCATGGCAGCAGTGGTATGAGACATTGGAAATGCACGATCAAACCTATCATATCATAGGATTATCTATCATCTATCTATCCTTATATACTCTATTTCATATCTATCTATCCATCTATCTATCCATATATGTATCTATCTATCTTTCTATCTATCCATGTATGATGGATGGATAGATAGATGGATAGATGAATAAATAGATGGATAGATAGATGGATAGATAGATAAATAGATAGATAGATAGTGTAGGGATTTGTACTCACTGAGCCGCGTTGGAGGTAGGCACAGGTTCACACAGTGATGCAGTCCACGGGTTCAAACAAACTGGTGGCTTATTTTAGTGTCCATACACCAGTTAAGAAACAAAAGTTACAGCCTTTTCCTGGCACAAAAAGGAATAACAGAACAAAGCTCAAAATAACAAGTCCATGCAGCACGGCTTCAGCCGTTTAAACAAGGTGCTTTTCTCTGCCTCCTGCAGAATCTAAGAAGCACCTGCAAGGTCTGCTCACCTTGCCCAGCAAACACAGACAGACAGAGACAGGCGCAGCTGTCTTAAATTAGCCTTCCAAGACCTGGACTGGAGGTAAGTGAGCAGCTGTTCCCCCCAGCTCTTTCAGCTGCTCATAAAACCCGGCCCTGTAATCCGGACCCATTAAATTCCTCTCAGCACTATGTGTGCTGGAGCCTGCTTCTCCGGATCCTACATCACCGAAGCATGGCACTTCGAGGACACATACCTCCCGTCCACGATCTGTCCGGCAGCAACCTTACATACACCCCCCCTCTGTCCAAAGCCGTAGGGCTTGGCACCTTCTGTCACCATACAATAAATCCTTGACAAGGCAGCGGCATTCCCATGTTGTTTCCCAGGCCTATGCTCTACCCGGAAACTAAAATCTTGTAGAGCCAGGAACCACCTAGTCACTCTGGCATTGTTTCCCTTCTTTTCTCGCATCCACCTCAATGGGGCATGGTCTGACACTAACCTGAACCTTCTACCTAATAGGTAATACCTCAGAGTGTCTAACGCCCACTTAATGGCCAAACATTCTTTTTCTACAATGGAGTAGTCCTTCTCACAAGCGGAGAGCTTCAGACAGAGGTATTTTACAGGGTGTTCTTCTCCGTTAATCTCCTGGGACAAGACTGCTCCCAGCCCGACATCCGATGCATCCATCTGGACCACAAACTCCTTGGAGAAGCTGGGTGCCACCAAGACTGGTTGTTTACAGAGGACCAGTTTCAATTCCTGGCAGGTCGCTTCTGCTTCCGGGGACGACTTGGCCATAGCTGACTTCATCCCTTTCAGAAGATCCATCAGTGGGGCTGCTATCAGGGCAAAGTTAGGGACAAATCTTCGATAGTAGCCCACAATGCCTAGAAACGCCCTGACCTGCTTCTTCGAGAGGGGCTGTGGCCAGTTCAAGATCGCCTCGACCTTATTTATTTGTGGTTTTATTTCCCCTCTACCAACCACGTACCCTAGGTACTTGGCTTCCTCCATCCCCATGGCACATTTCTTCGGGTTGATAGTAAAGCCCGCCTTCCTTAGGGCATCAAGTATGGCTTGAACTTTGTCCAGATGACTTTCCCAGTCCTGGCTAAATATGACGATAGCATCTAGGTAGGCCGCTGCATACTGTTTGTGGGGTGCTAAGATCCGGTCCATGGCTCTCTGGAAGGTGGCCGGAGCTCCCTTCAACCCAAACGGCATCCTGACGTATTGGCGTCGAGAAGGCTGTCTTCTCCTTAGCCTCTTTGGACAGGGGAATTTGCCAATATCCTTTGGTGAGGTCCAGAGTGGTGATGTACCGAGCGGGTCCTAGCCTTTCGATAAGCTCATCTACCCTAGGCATTGGGTAGGCGTCGAACTTTGAGACCTCCTTCAGCTTCCTATAGTCGTTGCAAAACCGCCATTCCCCATCTGGTTTCGGCACTAAGACTATAGGACTGGACCATCCACTTTTGGACTCTTCAATGACTCCCAGGTTTAGCATCCGCCTTACTTCTTTAGAGATCACCTCTCTGCGGGCTTCGGGGATCCGGTATGGTTTTAGATTGACGCGAACATGAGGCTCTGTGAGAACCTCATGCTCTATGACCTGAGTGAGTCCTGGCAACTCCGAAAACATGTCTTTATTTCGCTGTAACAACTCTTTGCACTGTTGCTTTTGGGCATGTGACAGTGACTCTGCCACCTTGACCTCTTTCACATCAGCCTCAGCCTCAGCCACTAAACAGGGAGCTTCCGCAGGCTCTCTATCTTGCCATGGCTTAATCAAGTTAACATGGTAAATTTGGTAGGGCTTCCTCTTCCCTGGTTGGTGGATCTTAAAGTTGACTTCCCCCACTTTCTCTACCACCTCATAGGGGCCCTGCCACTTGGCCATGAACTTGCTCTCCACTGTGGGACTAGCACAAGCACTCGATCTCCTGGGTTGAACGATCTCACCCTGGCCGACCTATTATACACCCTGGACTGTGCCTCTTGTGCCTTGAGGAGGTGCTCCCTCACAATGGGCATCACATGGGGAATCCTCTCTTGCATCTGGGCAACGTGCTCCACCACTCTCCTATAGGGAGTGGTCTCAGCTTCCCAGGACTCTTTCTCCACCTCCAGGAGTCCTGAGGGTGTCGTCCATAGAGTGGTTCAAACGGGGAGAAACCTGTGGAAGCTTTGGGAACTTCCCTCATGGCGAACAACATATAGTCCCAGTCTCGGCCATCCTTTTCCACTGCTTTCCTCAACATTGCTTTCAAGGTTTTGTTAAACCTCTCTACCAGTCCGTCCGTCTGGGGAGAGTACACGGAGGTTCTCAGTTGTGCAATCTGCAGTGTCTTGCACAATTCTCTCATGACCTTCGACATAAATGGAGTTCCTTGGTCTGTTAGGATCTCGTTAGGCAACCCGGTTCTTGAAAACATGTGGACTAACTCGCGGGCTATACACCTGGTGGAGGAGTTTCATAGTGGTACGGCCTCCAGATACCATGTAGCATAATCTAATACCACCAGGATATACTGATGCCCTTGGGCGAACTTGACCAGAGGCCCCACTAGATCCATTGCTATGCGTTCGAATGGAACCTCGATGACTGGTAGTGGCACTAGGGGACTGCGGAAGTGGGCCACTGGGGAGGTTATCTGGCATGTGGGGCAGGAACGACAATAACTCTATATTTCTCTATAGCAACCTGGCCAGTAGAATCTTTGGAGGATCCGTTCTTGAATCTTGTCTGCACCCAGGTGACCACCCAACACATGAGAATGAGCCATGTCTAACACCCAGGCGGGGTAGGCAAAATAAGAGCAACGCCGGCCCATGTTACAGTCCATTGGTTCAGAGGTTATGGGACACCGGGAGGCAATATGGCCAGGGGTATGACATCTCCAACACACTATATTATGGGGTGGGACCTTGGGCAGCAACTCAGACCCCTCCTGAACTCTAGGATGCCCCCCAGGTGTGGCGCTAGCTCGCTTCTTTTGGGTGTCCGCCTCCTTTTGGGAACCCCAGTATTGAGAGGCTACGACCCCTTGTTTTCCCAACGGACTCTCAACCGCCTGGTATCTTTCCACCAACCCCACCAAGTCATCAGCATTATAGGGATCTCCCTGGGCAACCCAGGATTTTACCGACTTCGGGAGAGAGTGTATAAACCTGTCTATAACGACCTCTATCTCATATCATAGGACTATCTATCATCTATCTATTATCTATATGACGCGCCCCCTGGGCCATGGGGCACCCGGGACCGGACTTCAGGGCAATGCTGGGAGTAGTAGTGGCGACCCGGTCCCGTGGCTCAGGGTGGCCAGACCAATATTGTGGCAGTCTCTGTATCAGTATAATGCAATGTCCGACTACGCCACCCGTGGATTGCGGTCAATAAGAACCGCCGCTGCTGAGCAGACCTCTGATGCTGATGTTGTGAGGGCAGCAGAGTGTAGTATAACTCCCCACGGGAGGAGTATAGCCTCAGGCTAGTGAGTGTGGATGATAGGAGTGATGGTGCACGAGCGCAGCAGGAACGACTCAGAGGCTTTGCAGTGCAGTTCAGGGTCTTTACTGATGGTGATAAGGCAGACCCTCCCGGGAGTACTGGCTAGCATAAGAGGCCTGGTCAGTCTGTGAGCAAACTGGAGTTCCCCTGGCCAGGTGGAGTTGTAGGCCTCCCTGACTATCTGCACTCTTCCTGGCTACCTTGCTGTAAGCGAGTGGAAGTAGCCCACGTCCCTGAGTGTTCCGTGTGGTGCTCACCTGTATGGCTGGTGACTTGGGGCCTTCTGATAGCCCCCGCTCCTCGATTGCAGTGCTGGTCCCTTGCTCGTGACTGAGCCTCCGGGCTTCTATGGCCAGAGGACTTGAAATCCCCTGCCGGCGGGTTTCTGCTGCTGGGTATATATAAGTCCCCGCAACCTCGGACTCCTGTGTCCGGTTCTCAGAGTCTTCTGCCAGGACGAACTCCGCTTAGCTCAAGTCCCTGGTCTTCAGCTCCTGCTCCTACAGAGCTCCTCGCTGTTACTTTCCCTGTGTCTGGAACTAACTCCAGGCTCTGACTTCACTAACCCCGCCCCAGATCCAGTTTATATAGGGCAGGTTCCTCCCCTATCTGGTCTGGGACAGGAGGTGTTGCATGTTTAAGGGCTCCGAACCAGGAAACCTCCCACTTGCTCTCAGAATATTTCTATTACAGTGGTAACCAGACCCTGGGGTGCCACATATCCATCTATCTATCTCATATCTATCTATCTATCAATCTCATATCTATCTATCTTCTCCACTTTTTATCTGGTCTCAGGTATGACTTTCATATTACCCACGACTGTTACTTGCCACAGGTGAGTTTTAACGAGCATCACATGCTTGAAGCAAAGTTGTTTTTCCACAATTTTGGAAAAGTGCCAACAATTTTGTCCGGCCCATTTTTGGAGTTTTGTGTGAAATTATGTCCAATTTGCCTTTTTTTCCCATTTTTTTGTGCTGTTTCAATACACACAAAGGAAATAAATATTATAACAAATGTATAACAAAACATGTGTAATTGTAATAATTTTCTGGGAGAAATACTTCACTTTCTGGAACAATCTCAAGGTTGCTAAACACTTCCGGCCATGACTGTGTGTATATATGGGCCCTCAATAAACCATCCCTCTCAACGAAAAGGCCACAGCAAGGGTCAGGAATCGGTGGCCTTCCCTCTCCGAATCTTAGGGAGAGACGGTTGTGCTTCCAGCATCCACCTAGGCTGCCACCCCAGTGGAACTAATAGCAGGGTTGCCAACTGTCCAGAAATTCTTGGACAGTCCATAAAAATAGGGCACTTTTTTCCCTGTCCGTAAAAAAAAATGTGATGCGTCCATAATCTTTCTGAAGCTGGAGAGACTTGTTCAGATGGAGGGAGATGTAGGGGCATCATATTGTGTATAGGGAGATGTAGGGGCATCATATTGTGTATAGGTATCATATTGTGTATCTGCATGTGTGGGGACATCATACGGTGTATATGGAGCTGTGAGCACATCATACTGTATTTAGGGAACAATGAGGGAATCATACTGTATACAAGGAGCTGTGGAAACATAATGCTGTGTAAAGGGTCTGTGGGGTCATCATCTAATATACAGTACAGACCAAAAGTTTGGACACACCTTCTCATTTCAAGATTTTTCTGTATTTTCATGACTATGAAAATTGTACATTCACACTGAAGGCATCAAAACTATGAATTAACACATGTGGAATTATATACTTAACAAAAAAAGTGTGAAACAACTGAAAATATGTCTTATATTCTAGGTTCTTCAAAGTAGCCACCTTTTGCTTTGATGACTGCTTTGCACACTCTTGGCATTCTCTTGATGAGCTTCAAGAGGTAGTCACCGGAAATGGTTTTCACTTCACAGGTGTGCCCTGTCAGGTTTAATAAGTGGGAGTTCTTGCCTTATAAATGGGGTTCGGATCATCAGCTGTGTTGTGCAGAAGTCTGGTGGATACACAGCTGATAGTCCTACTAAATAGACTGTTAGAATTTGTATTATGGCAAGAAAAAAGCAGCTAAGTAAAGAAAAATGAGTGGCCATCATTACTTTAAGAAATGAAGGTCAGTCAATGCAAAAAATTGGTAAAACTTTGAAAGTGTCCCCAAGTGTAGATGCAAAAACCATCAAGCGCTGCAAGAAACTGGCTCACATGAGGACTGCCCCAGGAAAGGAAGACCAAGAGTCACCTCTGCTTCTGAGGATAAGTTTATCCGAGTCACCAGCCTCAGAAATCGCAGGTTAACAGCAGCTCAGATTAGAGACCAGGTCAATGCCACACAGAGTTCTAGCAGCAGACACATCTCTTCAACAACTGTTAAGAGGAGACTTTGTGCAGCAGGCCTTCATGGTAAAATAGCTGCTAGGAAACCACTGCTAAGGACAGGCAACAAGCAGAAGAGACTTACTTGGGCTAAAGAACACAAGGAATGGACATTAGACCAGTGGAAATCTGTGCTTTGGTCTGATGAGTCTAAATTTGAGATCTTTGGTTCCAACCACCGTGTCTTTGTGCGATGCAGAAAAGGTGAACGGATGGACTCTACATGTCTGGTTCCCACCGAGAAGCATGGAGGAGGAGGTGTGATGGTGTGGGGGTGCTTTGCTGGTGACACTGTTGGGGATTTATTCAAAATTGAAGGCATACTGAACCAGCATGGCTACAACAGCATCTTGCAGCGGCATGCTATTCCATCCGGTTTGCGTTTAGTTGGACCATCATTTATTTTTCAACAGGACAATGACCCCAAACACACCTCCAGGCTGTGTAAGGGCTATTTGACCAAGAAGGAGAATGATGGGGTGCTACGCCAGATGACCTGGCCTCCACAGTCACCAGACCTGAACCCAATCGAGATGATTTGGGGTGAGCTGGACCGCAGAGTGAAGGCAAAAGGGCCAACAAGTGCTAAGCATCTCTGGGAACTCCTTCAAGATTGTTGGAAGACCATTTCCATTGACTACCTCTTGAAGCTCATCAAGAGAATGCCAAGAGTGTGCAAAGCAGTCATCAAAGCAAAAGGTGGCTACTTTGAAGAACCTAGAATATAAGACATATTTTCAGTTGTTTCACACTTTTTTGTTAAGTATATAATTCCACATGTGTTAATTCATAGTTTTGATGCCTTCAGTGTGAATGTACAATTTTCATAGTCATGAAAATACAGAAAAATCTTGAAATGAGAAGGTGTGTCCAAACTTTTGGTCTGTACTGTATATAATCGTCTTATCCCGTCTGTCTGTCTGTCCTTCTGTCCAGGAAATCCTGCGTCGCTGATTGGTCCAGCCGCGGCCAATCAGCGACGCGGGATTTCAGAAAAAGATGGCGGCCGTTAGCAGCTCATCTGCCACATGGAGGTCAGCGGCGATGCAGCCGGGAGATGACCGGTGCTAGCCGCTCATCTCCCGGCTGCTCGCAGCAGAAGTACCGCGACCGGCGGCGCCGCTGACCTCCATGCGGCTACCGTCGGGAGATCAATGGCTAGGGCCGCTGATCTCCCGACGGCAAGTGTGAAGCGAGGACCGGGGAGCGGCGCCGCCAGTCGGGATACTTCGGCTGTGAGCAGCCGGCCATCTCCCGGTTCCTTGCAGCGGAAGTACCCGCACAGGTAGCGTCGCTGCCCGGTCCTCAGTAATACGATTCGCTGATTGGTCGGAATCAGCGATATTGGCGCCGCGACCAATCAGCGATACTGGCGCCAAATTTAAACACAGCTCTGTTGATTGGTCGTGGCCGGCGGCCGCGACCAATCAGCGATTTTGGCGCCACATTTAAACACCACTCTGTTGATTGCGCCTGGTCGGCCGCATACAGATTCTAGAATACCCGATGCGTTAGAATCGGGCCACCATCTAGTACTGTATATAAAGAGCTGTGGGAGCCATCACACTATATATAGAGACCTGTGAAAAGCTTATGTGTTGATCCAGAGGAAGTCAAAAAAACCCCATGAGGCAGATGCTGCTTGCCCAAAATTAGGGGAAAAATTCCTTCCCGACTCCACATATGGCAATCAGACTAGTTGCTTGGATCAACGTCCCATAACAAAATCTAGTATGAATAACCTGTAATGTTATTCAAGAAAGTCACACGGGACCTCCTTGAACTTTTTTTTAGAGAATTAAGTATTACAAGGTCATGTGGTAGAGAGTTCCATACCTCACACAATAAAACATTGCCATCTAACTTCCTTTAGACAAAGCGAATTAGGAGCTTGATGCTAGAGTAGTTGAATTAAAACTGAAAAAAATTATTAACACAGCAAAAAAGAGGAACAGTATTAATTCTCCAGCCCAGGTCTCAAAACTAATGCACTAATCAGGATGAAGCAAACCATATAATAAAGGCAGGGGCAGCACAGGTGCAAAATACTGATGAGACAACCAACTCATAACCTACCAATTCTTGGAGGGGGTCATTGCTTAGTATTAAAACTGCACACAAAAAATGGCTTGTATAGGTCACTGGTCACACACAGATTGTTAGGGGAATGGTTGCAAACAACTTTATTAAATAATGGAAAGCAAACGAACCCGGGGTCCGTGATGCAGCCTGGAGGACTGCGGACGAACACCTTCCGGGTAAGAAGGTAAAACAACCAACTGAAATAACAATCCCCCCCGTGTTACTGCACACCGGAACGGGAATAGGGATTCGCACTATCTCCGTTAACTGCACGAGAGATGTGCGACAAATAATGGAGCCGTAGCCCTGTTAACTGCACAGAGGCTACGCAGCAGGCGCTCGGATGCGTGTGTGATTCACGCAGGCGTATACATGCTCCCAGCCAGCGTGCTACCGGACTGCGGAGTATCTCTCCACGTGGCTAACAGGCGGTGACGGGAATACGGAGTCCGCAGTCTGCTCGGGGTGTATAGCGAACCCCTTGTTGGAGCCAGACTGTCAGACGAAGCTACCTGCCTCCCTCCATCTAAGGCTGTCTATCCCCTGCTAAACCTGCCTGTCAGAAGCTATAACAGCAAAAGCACACGTGGAGCCGAAACGACCAAGCGTCCACACAATAACACCAACTCAGCTCAATGATCAGAGCGCGTCGCCATGTTTGTGGGCGTGCTATTTAAATATTAAGCCCTGCCCATCGTCACATTATTGGTGACGTCACCCGCGACCAATCAGGCGGTGCCAGGTCACCGGATCAGCTGACTCCCAAACCACCAATCACGGTCCGCCATGTCACGGGCATGCTCAGTGCAGTGTATCCTGGACTTAGGCTGTAACAGCCCTGTTTCCCTCCGCAACCTATCCTTCATGTTGCTAGGAACAAAGACCTGAGAGACAGCTTGTACATCTCGTGCACCAGCTAGGCGTTGGGACCGATGACGATGCTGAGAAGCATCTGGACCGGAATGGGAGACCACAGAATCCACTGATGATTCTGAACCCATTTCGGATCCAGAAAACACCTGACACCTAACACAGATAGTGCTCAATATAGGGCTTACAGCCTATTAGTGACCCTCATACTGTTAGATTAGGCAGGCTGCAAAGCACTATCTAAGTGCACCCCATGAGGACAGACCCCCTAGTTTACAAATCCAGCATTGATGGGCTTGTCTGAACCCTGAATAAAAATAACGTGCAAAATCTATATATGAGGTACTGGTAGATATTTTGGCGCTGGTCACGCACAGTGTCTGGTTTACAGCCTATTAGTGACGCCCATACTATTAGATTAGGCAGGCTATGCTCCCCTCATACACCTTACCACGGTGTGTAGTGTGACATGGAGCTAAACCCCCTGTCTTCTTAAGAATAAGGCTGCGAAAAACCTTCTCTTTATTGATAGTAGAGAAACCTCCATACAGTAGATGCGGAAAACATACGATGAACCCAGTATTGTACCACATAGATAGGGCTCTTACCGGCTAAGCTTGGAGCAGGCTGTGTGCACAGAGCCCAAGATACAAAACTGTAGGGATGTGGACTGTCTTACCCTGTTCCTGCCCCTGAAGACAACAAACGCGTCATGTGAATACTCTCTTGCGGTTTTATATGTAAAAGTGATATGTGTCTTATGTAATGTATAATGGTGATGTAACAGCATGTGAAGTGTTAATGCATAATGTGAGTATAGCATAAGATAAGCTTAGGATACCATAAGACATAAGTATAACATAAACCCTAAAATACAAATTTTATTAAATCTCTTTAAAATCGGGACATGCGGCATAAAGATGATCCGCATCAGTATTGCACTTTATCAAGATAAGTTCCTTTTATTGTTTAGTCTTGTGATCATTTATGTCATTGATACCTCTATGGGTGATTAATTCCAGGGCTGGCTAGGGTTATCCAGGGATAGCCGCCGTGGAGCGGGGGCACCACAGTGTCAACATTAACTAGGGTGTCACCCTCCACTATAAGGCAGGTAATCAGCATCTAGGGTGTTGAACAGGGCTGATTGTAGCCTTTGTTTGGATGCCCGAATGTATCCTTTGGCTTGGAGGTCCAAAGATATTAGGAACGTTCTTGGGTGTTTTTATAAATTTGCACATTGTCACTTTATTCACTGTTGTCACTTTAATCATTTAGTACACACTGAGGATTGATTGTTTGATGTGATATCTGTACCAGTTTCTGGTAGACTGTCAGATCTTTGTACTATGTAAATACGAATAAGGGACTTTTAGGGTCTAGGGGCAGCTGCCGTTCAGCAAGGGTGCCATTGTCATCTATATGTAGGATGCCCATCTCCGTTGACATGCAGGTTCAGGCTAGGGTATCTATAGGGTGAGTTTTATTGAAGTACAGTGGGTACGGAAAGCATTCAGACCCCTTTAAATTTTTCACTCTCTGTTTCATTGCAGCCATTTGGTAAATTCTAAAAAGTTCATTTTTTTCTCATTAAAGTCCACTCTGCACCCCATCTTGACTGAAAAAAACAGAAATGTAGAAATTTTTGCAAATTTATTAAAAAAGGAAAACTGAAATATCACATGGTCATAAGTATTCAGACCCTTTGCTCATATTTAAGTCACATGCTGTCCATTTCCTTGTGATCCTCCTTGAGATGGTTCTACTCTTTCATTGGAGTCCAGCTGTGTTTAATTAAACTGATAGGACTTGATTTGGAAAGGCACACACCTGTCTATATAAGACCTCACAGCTCACAGTGCATGTCAGACCAAATGACCAGTATTGAGTAGAAGCCCCCTTTTGAGCTAGTGCATCCATGAGTCTTCTTGGGAATGATGCAACAAGTTTTTCACACCTGGATTTGGGGATCCTCTGCCATTCTTCCTTGCAGATCCTCTCCAGTTCTGTCAGGTTGGATGGTGAACGTTGGTGGACAGCCATTTTCAGGTCTCTCCAGAGATGTTCAATTGGGTTTAGGTCAGGGCTCTGGCTGGGCCAGTCTAGAATGGTCACAGAGTTGTTCCGAAGCCACTCCTTTGTTATTTTAACTGTGTGCTTAGGGTCATTTTCTTGTTGGAAGGTGAACCTTCGGCCAAGTCTGAGGTCCAGAGCACTCTGGAAGAGGTTTTCATCCAGGATATCTGTGTACTTGGCCGCATTCATGTTTCTTTCAATTGCAACCAGCCGTCCTGTCCCTGCAGCTGAAAAACACCCCCATGATGCTGCCACCACCATGTTTCACTGTTGGGATTGTATTGGGCAGGTGACGAGCAGTGCCTTGTTTTCTCCACACATACCGCTTAGAATTATCACCAAAAAGTTCTATCTTCGTCTCATCAGACCAAAGAATCTTATTTCTCATAGACTGGGAGTCCTTCATGTGTTTTTAAGCAAACTCTGTGCGGGCTTTCATATGTGTTGCACTGAGGAGAGGCTTCCGTTGGGCCACTCTGCCATAAAGGCTCAACTTGTGGAGGGCTGCAGTGATAGTTGACTTTATGCAACTTTCTCCCATCTCTCTACTGCATCTCTGGAGTTCAGCCACAGTAATCTTGGGGTTCTTCTTTACCTCTCTCACCAAGGCTCTTCTCCCACGATTGCTCAGTTTAGCTGGACGGCCAGGTCTAGGAAGACTTCTGGTGGTCCCAAACTTCTTCCATTTAAGGATTATGGAGGCCACTGTGTTCTTAGGACCCTTGACTAATGCAGAAATTCTTTTGTAAACTTGGCCAGATCTGTGCCTTGCCACAATTCTGTCTCTAAGCTCCTTGGGCAGTGTCAGGATGCCAGGTTTAATTTTACTTTGCCAATAGTTTTTCCCTTAGCCAAGATGGCTTCCATTGCCTCACTGGGGTCATGTGTTTCCTGCCTGTGGACCTACTTAAACTGCATGTGTTGCAATCATGCCTTGCCTGAGTATTGTGTGCTTGTAGCTTGCTACTCACCTGTGCTAGCCCTCTGAATAGAGTCTTGCTGACCTTATGTTTACTCCTAGTCATCCGCTGAAAGGATTGCTGCCTGAATCCTCTGCTAAGTGGACTTCTGCTGAAAGGAACCGCTGGCTGTTGTTCACTCACGCTGGGATCTCTGAACTTTTGTCTTCCTGAAGCAAACTTCTCCTGGATCTCTACACCTCTGGTATAGTCACCATCTTGCTCTGTGTTTAAATACCCGGCTCCAGCTCTGCTTAAGACATCGCTGTTTCCTCCGCTGCACCTCCTGCATTCTTCAATATCCAGATCCATATTCCAGTTTGTCTTCTCTTCTGCACTACGTGAGTCCACAATCAACTGAGGAATGCCTACGTCTGCTTACTATCCTTATTTCTGTTTGCATATTACTGTACCTAAGTAAACTTGGACTATCGTTAACGTTTACATACCCTAATAGTAATGAAGGCCGTGCCTTACAGATTAGATTCTAAGAAGTATTGTTTGGAATGAACTTACCTTCATAAACTGTTTGCTGTGATCTTTTGCACTTGAGTTTAAAATAGACTTTCACACTACTCTTGTCTCAGTCTCTGCTTTTGGCCCACGCCATTGGACTTCAGGGTATCTACTAACATCGTAACAGGCAGTTCCTTTGAGCTCATGATTCTCATTTGGTCTGACATGCACTGTGAGCTGTGAGGTCTTATATAGACAGGTGTGTGCCTTTCCAAATCAAGTCCTATCAGTTTAATTAAACACAGCTGGACTCCAATGAAAGAGTAGAACCATCTCAAGGAGGATCACAAGAAATGGACAGCATGTGACTTAAATATGAGCAAAGGGTCTGAATACTTATGACCATGTGATATTTCAGTTTTCCTTTTTTAATAAATTTGCAAAAATTTCTACATTTCTGTTTTTTTTCAGTCAAGATGGGGTGCACAGTGTACTTTAATGAGAAAAAAAAAGAACTTTTTAGAATTTACCAAATGGCTGCAATGAAACAAAGAGTGAAAAATGTAAAGGGGTCTGAATGCTTTCCGTACCCACTGTATATAGTACTCAATGGGTGTGGCCTGCCTCTGATTGAGAAGTGCCTCTTCCCGCAGTCTGAATAAGGGTCTATCATTAGGGGTGTGACTAATTTGTTTTCACTTAAGGTGATATATGTCCCGCTTTTAATGAGATTTAATAACATTTGTATTTTAGGGTTTCTATTATAATTCTGGGATTTCCTAATTTGTTTATAGAATTTTTGAATTGCATAACACATAGGATAAGGATAATAGGTTTAGTATATGAGATAGGAAATAGTTATTGATAGAACTAGTGCAGTGGATGTGCACTAGTGTTAATAAAAAGAGGGGCACTTCCTGATAGTGTGCGCCATGTCCCATGATTTGGGAATCTTACAGACCATATTGCACTATCATTAACCCATTCCCGACCCGTTTCACACCGTCTGTGACATGGAATTCAGTTAGTTCCCGACCCGTGTCACAGCGTCTGTGACATGGAGGGATCGCTCCCCTGCAGTGCCTGCGAGCAGGGTCGCTCAGGTGTCACAGTTGCTACTGCAACTGTGACACCTGTAGTTGACCCCACAGGTGGTGGATTAACCCTCCCGTGCCTAAAACCCCCCCAATTGGCAGTTTCACTTTCACTTTAGTGAAACTGACAATCGGAATGAATTAAATATTTCACCAATGGAAATTGGTGAAATATTTACTATCTGGGCATGGATTGATGCATATAGCATGAGCCATTGGCTGGGGGGAGTGTCACCTCTGTCCCCCCCCTCCCCCCAGATCTGATTGGGGGGCTAGCGTCACATGGACACTAGCCCCAATCAGATGTGGAGGGAGTTGTTCACGATGGCTGAAACTCCCCAGCTCCATCCCGTCCCTGGATCGTCTGCTGCCGCCGTGGATCGTCCTGCTGCCGCCGCCATGGATTGTCCTGCTGCCGCCGCCGTGGATCGTCCTGCTGCCGCCGCCGCCGTGGATCGTCTGCTGCCGCCGCTGATCCGCCACCGCTGATCCGCAGCAGGTAGTATTGCCCCCACTTCCCCCAACCCCCCCCACCTCCACTACCCCCTCCCAATTTCTTACCTGCACCCCGACCTCCGCTCCCAATATCTTCCACGTCTTCATCCACTGGCTGCTGCTCTCCTTCTGACAGCCGGTGGACTGTGATCACAGGCAGCAGCAGGCTCAGTGTAAATGCCCTGCGCCTGTGATCACACCCACCATCCCCCAGTCCCAGTGATCTCACCCACCATCTCCCCCTCCCAGTGATAACCCCCCGTCCCAATGATCACCCCCTCTCCCCAGTGAACACCCCCCCTCCCAATCATCACCCCCTCCCCCCAGTGATCACCCCCCCATCCGAGTGATCACCCCCCCTGCTGCTGCCAGCTACTGCCTGCCGGCTCCTACCCCCGCTTGCTGCTGCTGGCTCCTGCCCCCCTTTCTGCCCCCTTTTGCCCCAGTGATCACCCCCCCCTGCTGCTGCTGGCTCTTCCATCTCCTCAGCCCCCTCCTGCTCCCCGTGTGCCTGAGCGTGCCCCCTCCTGCGCCGCCTGTGTCTGAGCGTGCCCCCTCCTGCGCCGCGTGTGCCTGAGCGTGCCCCCTCCTGCGCCGCGTGTGCCTGAGTGTGCCCCCTCCTGCGCCCTATGTGCCTAAACATTGAAGCTCCCCCACAAGTGACCCCATTTTGGAAACTAGACCCCCCAAGGCACCTATCTAGATGCATAGTGAGCATTTGGTACCCCCAGGTGCTTCACAAATTGTTTCATAAAAATGAAAAAGTGGAAAAAAAATATACTTTTTCATTTTTACGGATTAATTTGTGAATCACCTGGGGGTTCAAAATGCTCACCACCCATCTAGATAAGTTCCCTGGGGGGTATAGTTTCCAAAATGGGGTCACTTGTTGGAGAGCTCCAATGTTTAGACACACAGGGGCACTCCAAACGCAACATGGTGTCCGCTAACAATTTGAGCTGATTTTCCATTCAATTTGTTAGCAGACACCATGTGGCGTTTGGAGAGACCCTGTGTGCCTAAACATTGGAGCTCCCACACAAGTGACCCCATTTTGGAAACTAGACCCCCCAAGGCACCTATCTAGATGCATAATGAGTACTTGGAACCCCCAGGTGCTTCACAAATGTTGATGATTATGGCTTACAGCGAATGAAAACACAAAAGTCATTAACTCAGTAAATTAAAATAATTAACAAAAAACACCTGCAAAGACTACCTAAGCATTTAGAAAGGTCCCTTAGTCTGTTTCAGTAGGCTCCACAATCTTGGTGAAGACTGCTGACTTGACAGATGTCCAGAAGGCAGTCATTGACACACTCCACAAGGTCCCAGAGTTCCAATTTTCATTTGAAATCAAGGTCCCAGAGTCTGGAAGAAGAGTGGAGAGGCCACAATCCAAGCTGCTTGAGGTCTAGTGTGAAGTTTCCACAATCAGTGATGGTTTGGGGAGCCGTGTCATCTGCTGGTGTAGGTCCACTGTGTTTTTTCAACACCAAAGTCAGCGCAGCCGTCTACCAGGAAATTTTAGAGCACTTCATGCTTCCCTCCGCCACAGTATCATAGCTACCAGGGGGGCAAAGGGGGCGGTGGCCCCGGGCCCCGCGCTCTTAGGGGGCCCATCCAGGGCTACGCCAGTGTAACTGTATCTGGCATGCCCCTGGTGCCAGCATCGGGCCCCACCGCCTGTCACCGCCGCAAGTTTACTGATGAGAGAGGGAGCGCGGATCTCTCTCCCATTAGTCCCTTCTGTGTCTGACGTCTCTGACATCATCACTTGGCGCCCGGCCCGCTGTGCTGAAGATGTGTGCGGGCTGGGTGCTCTGAGCAGTGAGGGAACCAGGAGGAGAGGTGAGTACTGTTTATTTATTTTTTGCCGGGAGGGGGGCGGCATTATATTACAGACTCTGCCTATGGGAAGGGGGAGGTGCATTATACTACAGACTCTGCCTATGGGGGAGCATTATCCTAAAGACTCTGCCCACAGAGAGGGGGGGGCATTATACTAAAGACTCTGCCTATGGGGAGGGGTGGCATTATACTACAGACTGTCTATGGGGAGGGGGGGAGCATTATACTAAAGACTCTCTCTATGGGGGGGCATTATACTACAGGCTCTGCCTATGGGGGGCATTATACTACAGACTCTGTTTATGAGCAGGGGAGAGCAGTATACTACAGACTCTGCCTATGGGGGGGACATTGTACTACAGACTCTGCCTATAAGAGGGGGAGCATTATACTATGGACTCTGCCTATGAGATGGGGGGGCATTATACCACAGACTCTGCCTATGAGGAGGGGGGGCCCATTATACTACAGACTCTGCCTATGAGATGGGGGGGCATTATACTACAGATTCTGCCTATGAGGAGGGGGGGGCATTATACTACAGACTCTGTCTATGAGGAGGGGGGAGCATTATACTACAGACTCTGCCTATGGGGGGGGGGCATTATACTGCAGACAATGCCTATGGGGGGGCATTATACTACAGACTCTGCCTATGAGGAGGGGGGGAGCATTATACTACAGACTCTGCCTATGGGGGGGGAGCATTATACTACAGACTCTGTCAATGGGGGGAGCATTTTACTACAGACTCTGCCTATGGGGGTGCATTATACTATACGAAGGACTATGGGGAGTGCATTATACTATATTGAGGACTATCTGGTGCATTATACTATATGTAGGCTATTTATACAGTGTGGGAGATAATGTGGGTTTTTTGAACAGTGTGGGGGCCATCATACAGTGTGGGAGATAATTTGGGGTCTTTGTATAGTGTGGAGGCCATCATACAGTGTTGGAGCCATCAGCTTGGGGGCTACTAAGGGGTCAGTATACTGTGTGGGGGTACTATACAGAGAGGGGGAATTATATCGTGAATAGGAGAACATCATACTGGTTAGAGCGGAGCTCTACATGGGGGGAGACTCGGGACATTATTAAATCTTAGGTGGGCACTTATTGTTATAGGAGAACTCAGGTTATCGTGACTGTCGAAGGGGCACTATTACTTTCTAGGGGGCACAATGCGGGCACTGTTTTCTAGGACACTTGCACACGGCATTACTTTATTTTAGAGGTTTGTTTTACCATCTAGAGGGCACACAGTAGGTGCAGTAATAGGGACACATTTTGCAGCAGAGGCTCAGTATTGGGGTATCAGCAGGATGAGAAGTTTGTGCAGGTTGGGGATAGATGTGGTCAGTGCCTGAAATGTAAGGAGTCAAATGTGTCTTTGTTGTGATCTCTGCATACCTGAGACTCTGAGCCCTGGCTGGAGAAGTTGTCGTGTCGGTCTGGGCCAGAAGGAAAAGACGGGAAAAGTGAACAATTTAATCAGAAAGAACGTCCGCTGTAAGGTACTATATATAACTGAGCTGTGATCTCTTATATGTTCTGCAGGACTGGCATCTATCAATATATGTCACCATATGGCGGTAATATCAGTGCTGGTCTTTGTATAGAGATTATTTTTAGTAACAGCGCGGTCATCTGCTGAGGTTTTCCTACATCCACTATCTGGGTGCGCCGCTATAGTTGGAATCAGGGTTACCTGGTTAGAGGCCCACTCAGAAGTTTCGGCCCCCTGAACCAAAACCTTAGCTACGCCAAGCTTTTTGGAGATGGAAATTTCATTTTCCAGCAGCACTTGGCCCCTGTCCACACTGACAAAAGTACTAATACCTGGTTTAAAAACAACAGTATCACTGTGCTTGATTGGCAGCAAACTCGCCTGACCTTAACCCCATAAAGAATCTATGGGGTATTGTCAAGAGGAAAATGAGAGACACCAGACCCAACAATGCAGACGAGCTGAAGGCTTCTATCAAAGCCACCTGGGCTTCCATAACCCCTCAGCAGTGCCACAGGCTGATCCCTCCATGCCACATTGCCGCATTGATGCAGTAATTGATGTAAAAGGATCCCCGACCAAGTATTGAGGGCATTTATTGAACATACATTTCAGTAGGATAACATTTTAGATTTTAAAAACATTTTTCAAGCTGTTATAAGGTATACTAATTAATTGAAATAATGACTTTTGAGTTTTCATTGGCTGTAAGCCATAATCATCAACATTAACACAAATAAACACGTGAAATAGATCACTCTGTGTGTAATGGCTCTATATAATATATGAGTTTCACTTTTTGTATTGAAGAACTGAAATAAATTAACTTTTCTGGTGATATTCTAATTTTGTGAGATGCACCTGTAGATGGGCTTGGCTGCACCCTGAATAAAAATAGCATGTAAAAAATATATATGATATATATGAGGTATTGGTCGATATTTTGGCCAAAATATACAAGCTCGCAACCTGCTCAAGGGTCCTCATACTTGCGAGTCCCTACACTAACATTAAAAGCAAAGTCACAAAAACTAGGAATTAAAGTTCCCACCAAAATTCAAGAATTAACACAGCAAATACAGCAACAATAATTACAAGGATGCAGCAAACCCATATAATGAAGAAGTCAGCAACACAGGTGCAAAATATTGATGAGACAACCACTCACAACCTACCAATTCATGGAGGGGGTGATTGCTTAGTATTAAAACTGCACACAAATAAAGCCTTGTATAGGGCACTGGTCACACACAGGTAGTGCACAATGTCTGGCTTACAGCCTATTAGTGAAGCCCAAACTATTAGATTAGGCAGGCTGCCCAGCACTTTTTAAGTGCACCCCATGAAGACAGACACCCTAGTTTACAAGGCCAACATTGATGGGTCTGGCTGCACCCTGAATAAAAATAACGTGCAAAAAATATATATGATATATATGAGGTATTAGTAAATATTTTGGCAAAAATACACAATCTCGCAACCCGCGTCAAAGGTCCTCATACTTGCGAGTCCCTACACTAACATTAAAAGCAAAGACAAATTTAAATTCCCACCAAAATTCAAGAATTAACACAGCAAGAAAAGGGCAACAGTGTTTACCTGCCTAGGTCTCAGTACTAATCATACCATATAATAACGATGACAGCAACACAGGTGCAAAATACTGATGTGACAACCACTCACATACTACCAATTAATGGAGGGGGGTGATTACATAGTATTAAACTGCACACAAAATTATATGGGATTGCTACATCCTAATAGTGCATTAGTTCTGAGATCTGGGCAGGTAAATGCTATATTAATAATTGATTTTTGGGGGAAAGTTAAATTCTCTTTTGTTGGCTTTACTTTTAATCTAACTGAAATAAACAAAAGCTTTTTACCTAAACATTAGGATCTGTGTAGAGCCATCAGCTCAAAAAGGCTTCCTCGGAGAGACTTGGCATAAGCAGCTCAAAAGGAACCCTGACCTTTACCATTACACCCCTGTACAGGAATGGAGACTAACCAAATGCTCTGGGTTGCATCTACAGAGTAGCTGCTGGCCAGAGGAGCGAGCTTGAGGCTATAACTCTAACTAAAGCTTTTTTATTACTAAATAATGGGTTCTGTCTAAGGCAATTGGCTCAAAAAGGCTTCCTCGGACAGACTTGGTGCAAACTACTCCATTCTGCAGATCCCAATGGAACCCTGGCCTTTACCATTACACCACTGTACAGGGATAGATACTTACCATAGGCCCAGGGCTGCATCTACAGAGTAGCTGCTGGCTGGAGGAGCGAGCTTGAGGCTATAGTGGTTGATTCAACTCTAACTAAAGCTTTTTCTTCCCTAAATACTGGGATCTGTTTAAGGCTGTTGGCTCAAACAGACTTCCTCGGACAGACTTGGCGCAAGCTACTCCATTCTGCAGATCCCAAGGGAACCCTGGTTTTTACCATTACACCCCTGTACAGGGATAGATACTTACCATAGGCCCAGGGTTGCATCTACAGAGTAGCTGCTGGCCGGAGGAGTGCGCTTGAGGCTTGAGTAGTTGAATCAATCCTAACTAAAGAAAAACCTATCTAGTGACACTTTCTTGTTAGGACCTGTCTGAGGCCTATGGCTCAGAAAAGCTTCTTTGGAAAGACTTGGCAAAAGCCAGTCTATCCTACAGGTTCCAAAGGAACTCTGGCCTTCACTTTTACAGCCCTGTACAGCGATAAAGACTTATTACAGGGCCTTGATTGCATCTACATAGTAGATGCTGACTGGAGGGGCAAACTTAAGGCTAGAATGGTTCAGCCAACCTTAACTATTGCTACTTTCTTAAATGTTAGGATATTTCTGAGGCCGTTGACTCAAACAGGCTTCTTTGGACAGACTTGGCTCAAAACACACCATTTCTGATGGTTCCAAATGAACCCTGGGCTTCACCTTTGAACCTCAATACAGGGACAGTTTCATAGTTTTAAGGTTGAAAGACACAAGTCCATCAAGTTCAACCTAAAAGCTAATGTGTTGATCCAGAGGAAGGCAAAAACCCCATGAGGCAGATGCTAATTTCCCCATATTAGGAGAAAAATTCCTTCCCGACTCCACATATGGCAATCAGACTAGTTCCCTGGATCAACGTCCCATAACAAAATCTAGTACGAATAACCTGCAATTCTATATTTTTCAAGAAAGGCACACACATGCCCTCCTTGAATTTTTTTTAGAAAATTAAGTATTTCAAGTTCGTGTGGTAGAGAGTTCCATAACCTCATTGCTCACACAATAAAAATTTGCCAACTAACTTCCTTTAGACAAAGTGAATTAGGATCTTTATGCTAGAGTAATTGAATTAACTCTAACTGAAATAGATTAATGCTTTTTTCCTAAATGTTGAAATTTGTTTAAATCCATCAGCTCAAAAAGGCTTTCTCGGACAGACTTGGCGCAAGCTACTCCATTCTGCAGATCCCAAGGGAACCCTGGCCTTTACCATTACACCACTGTACAGGGATAGATACTTACCATAGGCCCAGGGCTGCATCTACAGACTAGCTGCTGGCCGGAGGAGGGAGCTTGAGGCTATAGTGGTTGATTCAACTCTAACTAAAGCTTTTTTTTCCCTAAATACTGGGATCTGTTTAAGGCTGTTGGGTCAAAAAGACTTCCTCGGACAGACTTGGCGCAAGCTACTCCATTCTGCAGATCCCAAGGGAACCCTGGTTTTTACCATTACACCCCTGTACAGGGATAGATACTTACCATAGGCCCAGGGTTGCATCTACAGAGTAGCTGCTGGCTGGAGGAGTGCGCTTGAGGCTTGAGTAGTTGAATCAATCCTAACTAAAGAAAAACCTATGTAATGCCACTTTCTTGTTAGGACCTGTCTGAGGCCTATGGCTCTAAAAAGCTTCTTTGGAAAGACTTGGCAAAAGCCAGTCTATCCTACAGGTTCCAAAGGAACTCTTGCCTTCACTCTTACAGCCCTGTACAGCAATAAAGACTTATTACAGGGCCTTGATTGCATCTACATAGTAGATGCTGACTGGAGGGGCAAACTTAAGGCTAGAATGGTTCAGCCAACCCTAACTATTGCTACTTTCTTAAATTTTAAGATATTTCTGAGGCCGTTGACTCAAACAGGCTTCTTTGGACAGACTTGGCTCAAAACACACCATTTCTAATGGTTCCAAATGAACCCTGGGCTTTACCCTTGAACCTCAATACAGGGACAGTTTCATAGTTTTAAGGTTGAAAGACACAGGTCCATCAAGTTTAACCTAAAAGCTAATGTGTTGATCCAGAGGAAGGCAAAAACCCCATGAGGCAGATGCTAATTGCCCCATATTAGGGGAAAAATTCCTTCCCGACTCCACATATGGCAATCAGACTAGTTCCCTGTATCAACGTCCCATAACAAAATCTAGTACGGATAACCTGTAATTTTATATTATTCAAGAAAGGCACACACATGCCTTCCTTGAATTTTTTTTAGAAAATTAAGTATTTCAAGTTCATGTGGTAGACAGTTTCATAACCTCATTGCTCACACAATAAAAATTTGCCAACTAACTTCCTTTAGACAAAGTGAATTAGGATCTTTATGCTAGAGTAATTGAATTAACTCTAACTGAAATAGATTAATGCTTTTTTCCTAAATGTTGAAATTTGTTTAAATGCATCAGCTCAAAAAGGCTTTCTTGGACAGACTTGGCGCAAGCTACTCCATTCTGCAGATCCCAAGGGAACCCTGGCCTTTACCATTACACCCCTGTACAGGGATAGATACTTACCATAGGCCCAGGGCTGCATCTACAGAGTAGCTGCTGGCCGGAGGAGCGAGCTTGAGGCTATAGTGGTTGATTCAACTCTAACTAAAGCTTTTTTTTTCCTAAATACTGGGATCTGTTTAAGGCTGTTGGCTCAAACAGACTTCCTCGGACAGACTTGGCGCAAGCTACTCCGTTCTGCAGATCCCAAGGGAACCCTGGTTTTCACCATTACACCCCTGTACAGGGATAGATACTTACCATAGGCCCAGGGTTGCTGAGTAGCTGCTGGCCGGTGGAGTGCGCTTGAGGCTTGAGTAGTTGAATCAATCCTAACTAAAGAAAAACCTATGTAATGCCACTTTCTTGTTAGGACCTGTCTGAGGCCTATGGCTCAAAAAAGCATCTTTGGAAATACTTGGCAAAAGCCAGTGTATCCTACAGGTTCCAAAGGAACTCTGGCCTTCACTCTTACAGCCCTGTACAGCGATAAAGACTTATTACAGGGCCTTGATTGCATCTACATAGTAGATGCTGACTAGAGGGGCAAACTTAAGGCTAGAATGGTTCAGCCAACCCTAACTATTGCTACTTTATTAAATGTTAGGATATTTCTGAGGCCGTTGGCTCAAACAGGCTTCCTCGGACAGACTGGGCGCAAAACACACCATTTCTGATGGTTCCAAATGAACCCTGGGCTTCACCCTTGAACCTCAATACAGGGACAGTTTCATAGTTTTAAGGTTGAAAGACACAAGTCCATCAAGTTCAACCTAAAAGTTAATGTGTTGATCCAGAGGAAGGCAAAAACCCCATGAGGCAGATGCTAATTGCCCCATATTAGGGGAAAAATCCCTCCCCGACTCCACATATGGCAATCAGACTAGTTCCCTGGATCAACGTCCCATAACAAAATCTAGTACGGATAACCTGCAATTCTATATTATTCAAGAAAGGCACACACATGCCCTCCTTGAATTTTTTTTAGAAAATTAAGTATTTCAAGTTCGTGTGGTTGAGAGTTCCATAACCTCATTGCTCACACAATAAAAATTTGCCAACTAACTTCCTTTAGACAAAGTGAATTAGGGTCTTTATACTAGAGTAATTGAATTAACTCTAACTGAAATAAATGAATGCTTTTTTCCTAAATGTCGAAATTTGTTTAAATCCATTAGCTCAAAAAGGCTTTCTCGGACAGATTTGGCGCAAGCTACTCCATTCTGCAGATCCCAAGGGAACCCTGGCCTTTACCATTACACCCCTATACAGGGATAGATACTTACCAAAGGCCCAGGGCTGCATCTACAGAGTAGCTGCTGGCCGGAGGAGCGAGCTTGAGGCTATAGTGGTTGATTCAACTCTAACTAAAGCTTTTTTTGTCCCTAAATACTGGGATCTGTTTAAGGCTGTTGGCTCAAACAGACTTCCTCGGACAGACTTGGCGCAATCTACTCCATTCTGCAGATCCCAAGGGAACCCTGGCTTTTACCATTACACCCCTGTACAGGGATAGATATTTACCATAGGCCCAGGTTTGCATCTACAGAGCAGCTGCTGTCCGGAGGAGTGCGCTTGAGGCTTGAGTAGTTGAATCAATCCTAACTAAAGAAAAACCTATGTAATGCCACTTTCTTGTTAGGACCTGCCTGAGGCCTATGTCTCAAAAAAGCTTCTTTGGAAAGACTTGGCAAAAGCCAGTCTATCCTACAGGTTCCAAAGGAACTCTTGCCTTAACTCTTAGAGCCCTGTACAGTGATAAAGTCTTATTACAGGGCCTTGATTGCATCTACATAGTAGATGCTGACTAGAGGGGCAGACTTAAGGCTAGAATGGTTCAGCCAACCCTAACTATTGCTACTTTCTTAAATGTTAGGATATTTCTGAGGCCGATGGCTCAAACAGGCTTCCTTGGACAGAATGGGCGCCAAACACACCATTTTACTTTTGGCAGTGTGGACATTGGCCAAGTCCTGCTGGAAAATGACATTTCCATCTCCAAAAAGCTTGTCGGCAGAGGGAAGCATGAAGTGCTCTACAATGTCCTGGTAGACGGGTGTGCTGACTTTGGTCTTGATAAAGCACAGTCGACCTACACCAGCAGATGACATGGCTCCCCAAACCATCACTGATTGTGGAAACTTCACACGAGACCTCAAGCAGCTTGGATTGTGGCCTCTCCACTCTTCCTCCAGACTCTGGGACCTTGATTTCCAAATTAAATGCAAAATTTACTTTCATCGGAAAACAACACCTTGGACCACTGAGCAACAGTCCAGGTGTTTTTCTCCTTGGCCCAGGTAAGATGCTTCTGGCGTTGTTTATTGGTGATGAGTGGCTTGACACAAGGAATGTGACACTTGTAGCCCATGTCCTGGATACGTCTGTGTGTGGTGGCTCTTGAAGCAATGACTCCAGCAGCAGTCCACTCCTTGTGAATCTTCCCCAAATGTTTGAATGGCCCTTCCTTAATAATCTTTTCAAGGCTGCGGTTATCCCGGTTGCTTGTGCACCTCTTCCTACCACACTTTTTCTTTCCACTCAACTTTCCATAAATATGCTTGGATACAGCACTCTGTTAACAGCCAGCTTCTTTAGCAATGACCTTTTGTGGTTTACACTCCTTGTGGAGTGCGTCAATGACTGCCTTCTGGACATCTCTCAAGTCAGCAGTCTTCCCCATGATTGTGGAGCCTACTGAAACAGACAAAGGGACCTTTTTAAATGCGTAAGAAGCCTTTGCAGGTGTTTTTTGCTAATTATTCTAATTTACTGAGATAATGACTTTGTGTTTTCATTGGCTGTAAGCCATCATTATCAACATTAACAGAAATAAACACTTAAAATAGATCACTCTGTAATGACTCTGTATAATATATGAGTTTCACTTTTTGGATTGAAGAACTGAAATAAATTAACTTTTTGATGATATTCTAATTTTGTGAGAAGCACCTGTATGTTTGATGCATCTCATTAGCTAAGCTCAACCTCTTCCTTGCTTCACCTCAATTTGAGCCATAAATTGTGATATTTCATTTTGGTGCATTTTATGACTCCTTTTTGTCACACTTTTCTCATAACTATTTTTTTTATAACTGAGGGAAATTAACAAAATCTTATTTGTTGTACTCAAGTTTTCACAGAAACATCTGATAAAGTGTTGACTTATTTTTCTGAGTTAAACTCTTCCTTTTGGCCCTCTATATATTTGAGTTTGACAGCCCTGATGTAGATGGATGATGATGTGGCAAGAAGGGGCAGAGGGGCAGAGCCTCCTGGCTCTCAGCTTCGCTCTCCACTGCTCACAGGAGACAGCAGTTACTTCACAAATGTAACTGATAGAAAAGATGTCACGTAAGAGGGGGTCAGGGGAGCGATGTGCTGCAGGAGGGGGAAGATTAGCCAGGGGAGCGATGTGCTGCAGGGAGAGGAGGATTATGCAGGGGAGTGATGTAATGCAGGAGGAGAGGATTAGGCAGGGAGCGCTGTGCTTAAGCGGGGGAGCGATGTGCTGCAGGAAGAGCAATATTAGGCAGGGTAGTGATGTAATGCAGGAGGAGAGGATTAGGCAGGGAGGGATGTGTTGCCGGGGGGAGGGGAGTAATATGCTGCAGAAGAAGGAGGATTAGGCAGGGGAGTGATATAATGCAGGAGGAGGAGAATTAGGCGGGGATGGAGAGATGTGCTGCAGGAAGGTGAGGAGATTAGGCAGGGGTGCGATGTGCTGCAGAAAGGGGAGGGGATTAGGCAGGGGTGCAATGTGCTGCAGAAAGGTGAGGTGATTAGGCAGGGGTGCGATGTGCTGCAGGAAGGGGAGGGGATTACGCAGGGGTGCAATGTGCTGCAGGAGCGGGAGGCTTAGGCAGGGGAGCGATGTGCTGCAGGAAGAGGTGGCTTATGCAGGGGAGTGATGTAATGCAAGAGGAGGGGATTAGGCAGGGAGTGCTGTGCTTAAGCGGGGGAACGATGTGCTGCAGGAAGAGCAATATTAGGCAGCGGAGTGATGTAATGCAGGAGGAGAGGACTAGGCAGGGAGAGATGTGTTGCCGGAGGGAGGGGTGCAATGTGCTGCAGGAGGGGGAGGCTTAGGCAGGGGAGCGATGTGCTGCAAGAAAAGGAGGATTAGGCAGGGGACTGATGAAATGCAGGAGAGAGGGGATTAGGCAGGAAGCGATGTGCTACAGGAGAGGGAGAATTAGGCAGGGTAGCAATGTGATGCAGGAGGAGGATTAAGCAGTTAGAGATGTGCTGCAGAAATAACCAGTATATAGATGAGTGGAGCGATGTACTGCAGCACGGTGCTGAGAGGAGTGATATACTGCAGTCAGTGGCTGTATAGGCAGACAGCGAAATGTTGCTGGAGGGGATTAGACAGGAGAGCGATGTGCTCCATGAGGAGAAGGCTTAGGCAGGAGATGGATGAGCTGCAGGAGGTGGAGGATTAGGCGGTGAGCGATGTGCTGCAGGAGGGGGAGGATTAGGCAGGTGAGCGATGTGCTGCAGGAGGGGAAGGATTAGGCAGGGAGCGATATGCTGCAGGAGATGGAGGATTTGGCAGTGGGCGATGTGGTGCAAGAGGGGATTTTGCAGTGGGTGATGTGGTGCAGGAAGGGGAAGATTTAGAAAAGGCACAATGTGCTGCAAGGAGGGGAGGATTAGACGGGAGCAATGTGCCGCAAGAGGGGGAGGTTTAGACAGTGGAGCGATGTGCTGCAGTAGGTGGAGGATTTGGCTGTGGGCGATGTGGTGTAAGAGGGGATTTTGCAGTGGGCAATGTGGTGCAGGAAGGGGGAGATTTAGAAAAGGCATAATGTGCTGCAAGGAGGGGAGGATTAGACGGGAGCAATGTGCCGCAAGAGGGGGAGGTTTAGACAGTGGAGCGATGTGCTGCAGTAGGTGGAGGATTTGGCTGTGGGCGATGTGGTGTAAGAGGGGATTTTGCAGTGGGCAATGTGGTGCAGGAAGGGGGAGATTTAGAAAGGGCACAATGTGCTGCAAGGAGGGGAGGATTAGACGGGAGCAATGTGCCGCAAGAGGGGGAGGTTTAGACAGGGGAGCGATGTGCTGCAGGAGTGGGAGAATTAAGCGGTGAGAAATATGCTGCAGGACGGGGAGGGTAAGGCAGGGGAGCAATGTGCTGCAGGTGAAAGCAGAATCTGTGACTACAGCCCAGTGTTTAAGGTTTATTGGAGCCTGTCTTTTATATATTTTATTGTTTTTTTTCTGACAAAACTGCATAACATCTGACATGAAGTCCGCTTAGCAGTCACTGTCCCTGTAGATTGTTACTGTCCAGGTTCACCGCGGTCTCTTTTTGTTTTTAGTGCCAATCTGACAGCAGTGAAGGTTCCGCTGATAATGGCGGTCGGGTTCCGAATAGAATGTTCATGTCTGTTCTCATTGTAGTAACATCACGGAATATGCTAATTTCTTCTGACCACACCCGATGACTGAATAAAGGCGCCTCACCCACTTGTCTATGTCATCACTTTGTGGTGTCACAATGATCTAAGGCAGAGGTCCCCAACCGCCGGTCCGCGGACCAGGACCGGGCCGTTGGGGTTTTTCAGCCGGTCCGCGGCGCCGCTGACAGCTAGCTCCGCGGCCCTGCTCCTGGTCAGAGCTCGCTCTGTGTGGATTTATAATGTTTTCTGCCATAGCCGTGACAGCTCGCAGCTCCTGGCAGAGAACATTATGCAGGACGGGGTGGGGCGTCGGGCGGGTCTTAGTGACGCGGCCCTCCACAGCACAGCATGGTGTGTTCCTGACGGGGTGGAGCGGCAGGCTCTCCTCACTGACACGCCCCCAGCAGAACATGTTATGTGGGGCGTGCTGGGGCAGCAGACTGGCTTCAGTGACGCGGCTCCCGGTACCGGTGTTCAGTGTGTAGCGCTGCTAAGCAGCAGCGCTGTATACACTGACGCTCAATGTACAATGCTGCTACTTAGCAGCGCTGTACACCGAGGTCCCGCCAGCATCCTCCCCATACAGCTCCACCCCTCCATAACCCCACCCCCATATGACCAAAGCCCCGCCCCCACCCCCACCGGGCCATGGAAAACTGGTCTTCCTTATAGCCGGTCCCTGGTGCAAAAAAGGTTGGGGACCTCTGATCTAAGGGGATAAAAAAACGCTCCTGGCAGCTTTACAGTCATTCGTCCCTTCGTGTTAAAGGAGCAGGATGATAGAGCCGCACCATGCCAGCCAGAAGAAAAGAAAGTGGAGCCCTTCAAGATGATGAAGCAAGAAAGCAGACTGTGGAAGGCCATCCAGGACCAAGAGCATCATGAGGGCCTGGTAACCTATACTACACAACTGTTCTGTATATGCTCATGCCATGTAAACCTATGGTGGCCGATTCATCAAGGCTGGTGGATTTCTATACCAGCATTCATGAAGCGCCTATTGGAGGAACGTGCACCAAATTCATTAAAAAGACTAAACCTCTTAATGAACTTGACTCATCCTTAAAGGGGTTGTTCCCTTTCAATAAATGAATGTCCCTAGCTGCAGGTCATTTAATAAAAAAAAAGAGGTTCCACCATCTCAGAGCTGCAGCAGCTCAGTGCGCTCAGCTGGGCAGTCCGTCTGATTACATTTGTTGGCTGCGGCAGTATTGAGGTGATGTCAGTGCCATACACAATCCCAGGAATGGGTCAGGACAGCACAGTTTGATTCTTTATACCTGCAGCTAGGGTCATTCATTTATTGAAATATCCCCTTAAAGCTAACGTACTACACCTCAAGAAATGTACTCCAGTCAAAAGATGGAGTCAATTTCAGTCCTAATTTACACCACTTTTCCAGCCTAATTTGTAATAAGTTTTCAGGTAAAGCTAAGCCACAAGCGGTCCAGATAAGCTCTGTTCACTATTTAAGAAGTTAAAAGAGTGGGTGTAAAAAGGTCAGAGTATTTAAATGTAAGTTGCGCAGGAATTTACTGAGATTCAAACAGTTGTGCAACACATTTCCGGAGAAAACTGCTTGATGAAAAATGTTCCTTGAATAATATAACATTTCAGGTTAGTGGTAATAGATTTTATTATGGGACGTTGATCCAGGGAACTAGTCTGATTGCCATATGTGGAGTCGGGAAGGAATTTTTCCCCTAATATGGGGCAATTAGCATCTGCCTCATGGGGTTTTTGCCTTCCTCTGGATCAACACATTAGCTTTTAGATTGAACTTGATGGACTTGTGTCTTTCAACCTTAAAAATATGAAACTGTCCCTGTATTGAGGTTCAAGGGTGAAGCCCAGGGTTCATTTGGAACCATCAGAAATGGCGTGTTTTGCGCCCAGTCTGTCCAAGGAAGCCTGTTTGAGCCAACGGGCCTCAGAAATATTTTAACATTTAAGAAAGTAGCAATAGTTAGGGTGGCTGAACCATTCTAGCCTTAAGTTTGCCCCTCCAGTCAGCATCTACTATGTAGATGCAATCAAGGTCCTGTAATAAGTCTTTATCGCTGTACAGGGCTGTAAGAGTGAAGGTCAGAGTTCCTTTGGAACCTGTAGGATAGACTGGCTTTTGCCAAGCCTTTCCAAAGAAGCTTTTTTGAGCCATAGGCCTCAGACAGGTCCTAACAAGAAAGTGGCATTACATAGGTTTTTCTTTAGTTAGGATTGATTCAACTACTCAAGCCTCAAGCGCACTCCTCCGGCCAGCAGCTACTCTGTAGATGCAACCCTTGGCCTATGGTAAGTATCTATCCTTGTACAGGGGTGTAATGGTAAAAACCAGGGTTCCCTTGGGATCTGCAGAATGGAGTAGCTTGCGCCAAGTCAGTCCGAGGAAGTCTGTTTGAGCCAACAGCCTTAAACAGATCCCAGTATTTAGGAAAAAAAAAGCTTTAGTTAGAGTTGAATCAACCACTATAGCCTCAAGCTCGCTCCTCCGGCCAGCAGCTACTCTGTAGATGCAGCACTGGGCCTATGGTAAGTATCTATCCCTGTACAGGGGTGTAATGGTAAAGGCCAGGGTTCCCTTGGGATCTGCAGAATGGAGTAGCTTGCGCCAAGTCTGTCCGAGAAAGCCTTTTTGAGCTGATGGATTTAAACAAATTTCAACATTTAGGAAAAAAGCATTAATCTATTTCAGTTAGAGTTAATTCAATTACTCTAGCATAAAGATCCTAATTCACTTTGTCTAAAGGAAGTTAGTTGGCAAATTTTTATTGTGTGAGCAATGAGGTTATGAAACGCTCTACCACATGAACTTGAAATACTTAATTTTCTAAAAAAAATTCAAGGAGTGTATGTGTGTGCCTTTCTTGAATAATATAAAATTTCAGGTTATCCGTACTAGATTTTGTTATGGGACGTTGATCCAGGGAACTAGTCTGATTGCCATATGTGCAGTCGGGAAGGAATTTTTCCCCTAATATGGGGCAATTAGCATCTGCCTCATGGGGTTTTTGCCTTCCTCTGGATCAACACATTAGCTTTTAGGTTGAACTTGATAGACTTGTGTCTTTCAACCTTAAAACTATGAAACTGTCCATGTATTGAGGTTCAAGGGTGAAGCCCGGGGTTCATTTGGAACCATCAGAAATGGTGTGTTTTGCGTCCAGTCTGTCCAAGGAAGCCTGTTTGAGCCAACGGCCTCAGAAATATCCTAACATTTAAGAAAGTAGCAATAGTTAGGGTTGGCTGAACCATTCTAGCCTCAAGTTTGCCCCTCCAGTCAGCATCTACTATGTAGATGCAATCAAGGTCCTGTAATAAGTCTTTATCGCTGTACAGGGCTGTAAGAGTAAAGGTCAGAGTTCCTTTGGAACCTGTAGGATAGACTGGCTTTTGCCAAGCCTTTCCAAAGAAGCTTTTTTGAGCCATAGGCCTCAGACAGGTCCTAACAAGAAAGTAGCATTACATAGGTTTTTCTTTAGTTAGGATTGATTCAATTACTCAAGCCTCAAGCGCACTCCTCCGGCCAGCAGCTACTCTGTAGATGCAACCCTGGGCCTATGGTAAGTATCTATCCCTGTACAGGGGTGTAATGGTAAAAACCAGGGTTCCCTTGGGATCTGCAGAATGGAGTAGCTTGCGCCAAGTCTGTCCGAGGAAGTCTGTTTGAGCCAACAGCCTTAAACAGATCCCAGTATTTAGGAAAAAAAGCTTTAGTTAGAGTGGAATCAACCACTATAGCCTCAAGCTCGCTCCTCCGGCCAGCAGCTACTCTGTAGATGCAGCCCTTTGCCTATGGTAAGTATCTATCCCTGTACAGGGGTGTAATGTTAAAGGCCAGGGTTCCCTTGGGATCTGCAGAATGGAGTAGCTTGCGCCAAGTCTGTCCGAGAAAGCCTTTTTGAGCTGATGGATTTAAACAAATTTCAACATTTAGGAAAAAAGCATTAATCTATTTCAGTTAGAGTTAATTCAATTACTCTAGCATAAAGATCCTAATTCACTTTGTCTAAAGGAAGTTAGTTGGCAAATTTTTATTGTGTGAGCAATGACGTTATGAAACTCTCTACCACATGAACTTGAAATACTTAATTTTCTAAAAAAAATTCAAGGAGGGCATGTGTGTGCCTTTCTTGAATAATATAAAATTGCAGGTTATCCGTACTAGATTTTGTTATGGGACGTTGATCCAGGGAACTAGTCTGATTGCCATATGTGGAGTTGGGAAGGAATTTTTCCCCTAATATGGGGCAATTAGCATCTGCCTCATGGGGTTTTTGCCTTCCTCTGGATCAACACATTAGCTTTTAGGTTGAACTTGATGGACTTGTGTCTTTCAACCTTAAAACTATGAAACTGTCCCTGTATTGAGGTTCAAGGGTGAAGCCCAGGGTTCATTTGGAACCATCAGAAATGGTGTGTTTTGCGCCCAGTCTGTCCGAGGAAGCCTGTTTGAGCCAATGGCCTCAGAATTATCCTAACATTTAAGAAAGTAGCAATAGTTAGGGTTGGCTGAACCATTCTAGCCTTAAGTTTGCCCCTCCAGTCAGCATCTACTATGTAGATGCAATCAAGACCCTGTAATAAGTCTTTATCGCTGTACAGGGCTGTAAGAGTGAAGGCCAGAGTTCCTTTGGATCCTGTAGGATAGACTGGCTTTTGCCAAGTCTTTCCAAAGAAGCTTTTTTAAGCCATAGGCCTCAGACAGGTCCTAACAAGAAAGTGGCATTACATAGGTTTTTCTTTAGTTAGGATTGATTCAACTACTCAAGCCTCAAGCGCACTCCTCCGGCCAGCAGCTACTCTGTAGATGCAACCCGGGGCCTATGGTAAGTATCTATCCCTGTACAGGGGTGTAATGGTAAAAACCAGGGTTCCCTTGGGATCTGCAGAATGGAGTAGCTTGCACCAAGTCTGACCGAGGAAGTCTGTTTGAGCCAACAGCCTTAAACAGATCCCAGTATTTAGGAAAAAAAAGCTTTAGTTAGAGTTGAATCAACCACTATAGCCTCAAGCTCGCTGTTATGTTCTGCTACCAGAGCTAAGGAAAGAGAGGAGATCTGTCCCTACGATAGAACTCAGCTTAATCCCTACGATGTAACAGGGGACCTGATCCTGCGATCAGACCTGCTAAAGTCCTAAGCTAGTCTGTACGGAGACCTATAGATGTGGGGAAGGAATCCCTACAAGTACTAAGGACTGGGAGGAATATGGGACACCTCCTAACAGAAATAGTAGCAGACAGACGAACAAACAAAATATATAGAACATAGAGGTCAGTAGACCAAGCAAACTAACAGAGCAAAACACAGAGCACAGGCTAGCTAGAAAGTAGATATACAATGAAGTCCAGCAAAGCCAGAAGGGCGGAGCAGGCTTAAATAGGCCAACAAGGTCATGTGACCAGCAAAGGAAAAAAAAACTAAGAGCAAGGTTCTAACAGTACCCCCCCTTCTAAGAGGATCCTCCGGATCCTCTAGGACCAGGCTTATCAGGAAATCTCCTGTGAAACCCTCTGATAAGTCTGGACGCGGAAACATCATCCGACCTCACCCAAGAGTTATCCTCGGGTCCGAAACCTTTCCAGGCCACAAGATACTGCAAACTACCTCTATACAGTCTAGAGTTAAGGATGCGAGAAATTTCATATTCCCCGTCCTCCACCACCGGAGGAACAGAGGCAGAGGCGTCACAATCCGATACAACAGCTTTTTTCAACAGAGAGACATGAAATACCGGATTAATTCTCCAGGAGGTAGGAACCTCCAACCTAACAGCAGATTGGTTGACAACCTGAAGCACCTTAAAGGGCCCTACAAACTTGGGACCCAATTTCTTAGAAGGAATCCTCAACCGCAGATTCCTAGAGGACAACCAAACCATGTCACCAACAGCGAATAAAACCTCCTGTCGTTTCCTATCAAAGTAGTCCTTAGATTTTCTGTTGGCCTCCTGAAGATTAACACGCACATCCGTCCAAACTCTCTCCAAATCACCGGAAAAATTCTCCTCCTCAGGCACGGCAGATCCCAACTTGGAGAACGACCCAAACGACGGATGTCTCCCAGAACAACAAAAAAAAGGCGAACAACCAGCAGAAGAAGATATATGATTGTTCAGAGCAAATTCAGCAAGTGGCAGAAACTCAGACCACCCCTCTTGATTGTCTGTCACAAAACAACGCAAGAACTGCTCAACATCCTGGTTTTTCCTTTCTGTCTGGCCATTAGATTCAGGATGATATCCGGACGAGAACGATAAATGAACTCCCAACCTGTCACAAAAGGCACGCCAAAAACGAGCCACGAACTGAGGACCCCTATCAGAAACAATGTCAGTAGGAACGCCATGAAGTCTGACAATTTCCTTGACAAAGGCCTTAGCGAGAGTTTTAGCGCAGGGCAGTTTGACAAAGGGAACCAAGTGACACATCTTGCTAAAACGGTCCACGACCACCCAGATGACAGTAAAACCCTCAGAGGGGGGAAGGTCAGTTATAAAGTCCATAGCCAAATGTGTCCAAGGAGCACTGGGAACCTCCAAAGGACAAAGCAACCCCGCAGCAGGAGTATGTGAGGACTTAGATCTAGCACATATAGTACATTGACGCACCCACTTAATGACTTCCTTCTGCCATCCAGGCCACCAAAAACTGCGACCCACCAGTCTCTTGGTCTCAGAGATTCCGGGATGACCTGCCAACCGAGATTCGTGACACTCAACAAACAAATCTCTCCTAAAGGTCCCAGGCACAAACAACCTCCCATGAGGAGTGTTAGAAGGGGCATTCTCCTGTGCTTTAAGAATCTCATTTTCCAAAACGGAGTCCAAAGCAGCTATCACAACACCTTCTTGTAAAATGTTCTCCTCTTTCTCAGCACCGACTATGGGAGAAAAACTGCGAGACAAGGCATCCGCCTTAACATTCTTAGTACCAGGGATGTAAGTAACGGAGAAATTAAACCGCGAGAAAAACAGTGCCCACCTAGCCTGACGGGCATTCAGGCGCTTGGCAGCATCAAGATATATCAGATTTTTATGATCCGTAAGAACCTGAACGGGAAATTCCGCACCTTCCAAGAAGTGGCGCCAGTGTTCAAATGCGAGTTTAATAGCCAATAATTCCCGATTACCAATATCGTAATTCAGTTCAGTCTCCGAAAATTTTTTTGAAAAAAAGGCACAGGGATGTAATCCATCCCCGTTATCCTGAGACAATACTGCGCCTACCCCCACAGAGGACGCATCAACCTCAACCAAAAACGGCCTAGTAACATCAGGCTGCATAAGGATGGGAGCAGAGGTGAACCTCTCCTTGAGATACACAAAAGCTTCAATGGCCTCAGAAGACCACTGAACAGCATCAGCACCTTTCCTGGTGAGATCAGTCAGAGGTTTGACAATACTAGAAAAAATTTTTATGAATTTTCTGTAGTAATTGGCGAAACCCAAAAACCTCTGTATCGATTTCAAACCAATAGGCCTAGGCCATTCCTGCACAGCCTGAACCTTAACCGGATCCATCTCAAAACCTTTGCTGGAGATAATGTAGCCCAAAAAACTAATTCTCTGTACAGCGAACTCACATTTCTCCAGCTTAGCAAAAAGCGAATTGTCCATTAATAACTGTAATACCTCACGCACGCTCCGCCAATGAGACTCCAGATCCGGCGAATAAATCAAAATGTCATCCAAATACACAACCACATTTTTGCCGATCAAAGGTCTAAGGATGTCATTAATCAAATTCTGAAAAAATGCAGGAGCATTAGTAAGACCAAAAGGCATAACCAGATTCTCAAAATGACCCACAGGAGTGTTAAAAGCAGTCTTCCATTCGTCACCCTCCTTCATGCGCAACAGATTGTATGCCCCCTTAAGGTCAATTTTAGAGAACCACTTGGCCCCCATTAACTGGTTAAACAGATCAGGAATCAATGGCAGTGGGTAAGGATTGCGTACAGTAATTTTGTTAATCTCACGAAAATCCAGACAAGGACGTAAACCGCCGTCCTTTTTTTTTACAAAAAAAAATCCAACCGCCACAGGAGACTTAGAGGGCCTAATGTGACCGGCGGCCAAACTTGTCTGTATGTATTCCTCCAAAGCCTTCCTCTCAGGAATAGTAAGGTTAAATAAACGACTTTTAGGAAGAGTCGCTCCAGGGACAAATTCAATAGAACAATCATAGTCTCTATGGGGAGGCAAAACCTGCGATTCCTTCTCAGAAAAAACTCTCCAAAAATCCTGAATAGGAACAGGCAATTCTCCCCTATCCAAAGCTGCAATACGCCCGTTACAACACTTGTCATAACATTTATGGCTCCAGGATTTAATTTCACTGGTAGACCAATCCAGTACAGGATTGTGAAATTTTAACCAGGGCAATCCCATTATTACTGGAGAAGGCAAGTTATTCAAAACTACCAAATCCAATTTCTCATGGTGAACACCATTAATAGTGAGAGGAAATTCACAGACCTTGAGAGTAATATTCTTCAAAGGGGAACCATCCACAGAAACCACAGCAATGGGGGATGATAAAGGTTCAGGTTTTAAATTGAGTCTTTCCACGAATCCCCCATCAATTACATTCAGAGTAGACCCGCAATCAACAAATACCCGAAATTCCATAAATTTTTTCTGAGCAATCGTGGAAGCAGCTAAAAATATACCCTTGGAATTTAAACAGGCAATACGGGCGTGACTGACCATTTTTTTTTCTTTCTTCATACGAAGCTCACAGCCTTTAATCAAATGACCAGATTTTCCGCAATAGAAACACAAGCCTTCAGAAAATCGACGGTCTTTTTCTTGAGAGCGAGGTGTCACCGATCCAATCTCCATCGGTTCACCACTGTTAATACACACATTCTCATAACCAGAAACTGACATAGCAGAGGATTTGCTCTCATTAACCCTTGCACGCAGTCTTCTATCCACCCGTATAGCTAATTGCATAGCCTGTTGCAAATCTTCAGGTGTAGGATAAGCAATTAGCAGGTCTTTAACCCTTTCACTGAGCCCAGCAAGAAATAGACTTTTCAGAGCAGAATCGTTCCACCCTGTTTGAGTAGACCAACGACGGAAATGAGTACAATATTTTTCCACATTACCTGATCCTTGTTTTAAACGTCTCAACTCAGTCTCAGCTGATGTGACACGGTCAGGATCATCATATAATAGTCCAAAAGCAGAAAAAAAACTATCCACTGATCTGAAGCATGTATCACTAGGTTGCAAAGAAAAGGCCCACTCCTGAGGCTCTTTGCGCAAAAGTGACATTATGAACCCTACGCGCTGGGATTCATCCCCAGAGGACTTAGGTCTCAAACGAAAATACAATAAGCAAGCATTTTTAAATGAAAAAAATTCTCGGTGTTCACCAAAAAATAAATCCGGCAAACATACCTTAGGCTCCAAGAAATGTGCTCCAGGACAGTTACTCACGTGCTGACGGAGCTCGGCCACCTCCAGAGAGAGTCCCTGCAGGCGATGAACCAAATCCTGAACCGACACCATGATGGAACAGAAAAATCTTTCCTTAGAGAATTTGCAGGCTGGACTTACTGTTATGTTCTGCTACCAGAGCTAAGGAAAGAGAGGAGATCTGTTCCTACGATAGAACTCAACTTAATCCCTACGATGTAACAGGGGACCTGATCCTGCGATCAGACCTGCTAAAGTCCTAAGCTAGTCTGTACGGAGACCTATAGATGTGGCGAAGGAATCCCTACAAGTACTAAGGACTGGGAGGAATATGGGACACCTCCTAACAGAAATAGTAGCAGACAGACGAACAAACAAAATATATAGAACATAGAGGTCAGTAGACCAAGCAAACTAACAGAGCAAAACACAGAGCACAGGCTAGCTAGAAAGCAGATATACAATGAAGTCCAGCAAAGCCAGAAGGGCGGAGCAGGCTTAAATAGGCCAACAAGGTCATGTGACCAGCAAAGGAAAAAAAAACTAAGAGCAAGGTTCTAACACTCGCTCCTCCGGCCAGCAGCTACTCTGTAGATGCAGCCCTGGGCCTATGGTAAGTATCTATCCCTGTACAGGGGTGTAATGGTAAAGGCCAGGGTTCCCTTGGGATCTGCAGAATGGAGTAGCTTGTGCCAAGTCTGTCCGAGAAAGCCTTTTTGAGCTGATGGATTTAAACAAATTTCAACATTTAGGAAAAAAGCATTAATCTATTACAGTTAGAGTTAATTCAATTACTCTAGCATAAAGATCCTAATTCACTTTGTCTAAAGGAAGTTAGTTGGCAAATTTTTATTGTGTGAGCAATGAGGTTATGAAACTGTCTACCACATGAACTTGAAATACTTAATTTTCAAAAACAAAATTCAAGGAGGGCATATGTGTGCCTTTCTTGAATAATATAAAATTGCAGGTTATCCGTACTAGATTTTGTTATGGGATGTTGATCCTGGGAACTAGTCTGATTGCCATATGTGGAGTCGGGAAGGAATTTTTCCCCTAATATGGGGCAATTAGCATCTGCCTCATGGGGTTTTTGCCTTCCTCTGGATCAACACATTAGCTTTTAGGTTGAACTTGATGGACTTGTGTCTTTCAACCTTAAAACTATGAAACTGTCCCTGTATTGAGGTTCAAGGGTGAAGCCCAGGGTTCATTTGGAACCATCAGAAATGGTGTGTTTTGCGCCCAGTCTGTCCGAGGAAGCCTGTTTGAGCAAACGTCCTCAGAAATATCTTAACATTTAAGAAAGTAGCAATAGTTAGGGTTGGCTGAACCATTCTAGCCTTATGTTTGCCCCTCCAGTCAGCATCTACTATGTAGATGCAATCAAGGCCCTGTAATAAGTCTTTATCACTGTAAAGGGTTGTAAGAGTGAAGGCTAGAGTTCCTTTGGAACCTGTAGGATAGACTGGCTTTTGCCAAGTCTTTCCAAAGAAGCTTTTATGAGCCATAGGCCTCAGACAGGTCCTAACAAGAAAGTGTCATTAGATAGGTTTTTCTTTAGTTAGGATTGATTCAACTACTCAAGCCTCAAGCGCACTCCTCCGGCCAGCAGCTACTCTGTAGATGCAACCCTGGGCCTATGGTAAGTATCTATCCCTGTACAGGGGTGTAATGGTAAAAACCAGGGTTCCCTTGGGATCTGCAGAATGGAGTAGCTTGCGCCAAGTCTGTCCGAGGAAGTCTGTTTGAGCCAACAGCCTTAAACAGATCCCATTATTTAGGAAAAAAAGCTTTAGTTAGAGTTTAATCAACCACTATAGCCTCAAGCTCGCTCCTCCGGCCAGCAGCTACTCTGTAGATGCAGTCCTGGGCCTATGGTAAGTATCTATCCATGTACAGGCGTGTAATGGTAAAGGCCAGGGTTCCCTTGGGATCTGCAGAATGGAGTAGCTTGCGCCAAGTCTGTCCGAGAAAGCCTTTTTGAGCTGATGGATTTAAACAAATTTCAACATTTAGGAAAAAAACATTAATCTATTTCAGTTAGAGTTAATTCAATTACTCTAGCAAAAAGATCCTAATTCACTTTGTCTAAAGGAAGTTAGTTGGCAAATTTTTATTGTGTGAGCAATGAGGTTATGAAACTGTCTACCACATGAACTTGAAATACTTAATTTTCTAAAAAAAAATTCAAGGAGGGCATGTGTGTGCCTTTCTTGAATAATATAAAATTGCAGGTTATCCGTACTAGATTTTGTTATGGGATGTTGATCCTGGGAACTAGTCTGATTGCCATATGTGGAGTCAGGAAGGAATTTTTCCCCTAATATGGGGCAATTAGCATCTACCTCATGGGGTTTTTGCCTTCCTCTGGATCAACACATTAGCTTTTAGGTTGAACTTGATGGACTTGTGTCTATCAACCTTAAAACTATGAAACTGTCCCTGTATTGAGGTTCAAGGGTGAAGCCCAGGGTTCATTTGGAACCATCAGAAATGGTGTGTTTTGCGCCCAGTCTGTCCGAGGAAGCCTGTTTGAGCCAACGGCCTCAGAAATATCTTAACATTTAAGAAAGTAGCAATAGTTAGGGTTGGCTGAACCATTCTAGCCTTAAGTTTGCCCCTCCAGTCAGCATCTACTATGTAGATGCAATCAAGGCCCTGTAATAAGTCTTTATCGCTGTACAGGGCTGTAAGAGTGAAGGCCAGAGTTCCTTTGGAACCTGTAGGATGGACTGGCTTTTGCCAAGTCTTTCCAAAGAAGTTTTTTGAGCCATAGGCCTCAGAGAGGTCCTAACAAGAAAAAGGCATTAGATAGGTTTTTCTTTAGTTAGGATTGATTCAACTACTCAAGCCTCAAGCGCACTCCTCGGGCCAGCAGCTACTCTGTAGATGCAACCCTGGGCCTATGGTAAGTATCTATCCCTGTACAGGGGTGTAATGGTAAAAACCAGGGTTCCCTTGGGATCTGCAGAATGGAGTAGCTTGCGCCAAGTCTGTCCGAGGAAGTCTGTTTGAGCCAACAGCCTTAAACAGATCCCAGTATTTAGGAAAAAAAAGCTTTAGTTAGAGTTGAATCAACCACTATAGCCTCAAGCTCGCTCCTCCGGCCAGCTGCTACTCTGTAGATGCAGCCCTGGGCCTATGGTAAGTATCTATCCCTGTACAGGGGTGTAATGGTAAAGGCTAGGGTTCCCTTGGGATCTGCAGAATGGAGTAGCTTGCGCCAAGTCTGTCCGAGAAAGCCTTTTTGAGCTGATGGATTTAAACAAATTTCAACATTTAGGAAAAAAGCATTAATCTATTTCAGTTAGCGTTAATTCAATTACTCTAGCATAAAGATCCTAATTCACTTTGTCTAAAGGAAGTTAGTTGGCAAATTTTTATTGTGTGAGCAATGAGGTTATGGAACTCTCTACCACATGAACTTGAAATACTTAATTTTCTAAAAAAAATTCAAGGAGGGCATGTGTGTGCCTTTCTTGAATAATATAAAATTGCAGGTTATCCGTACTAGATTTTGTTATGGGACGTTGATCCAGGGACCTAGTCTGATTGCCATATGTGGAGTCGGGAAGGAATTTTTCCCCTAATATGGAGCAATTAGCATCTGCCTCATGGGGTTTTTGCCTTCCTCTGGATCAACACATTAGCTTTAAGGTTGAACTTGATGGACTTGTGTCTTTCAACCTTAAAACTATGAAACTGTCCCTGTATTGAGGTTCAAGGGTGAAGCCCAGGGTTCATTTGGAACCATCAGAAATGGTGTGTTTTGTGCCAAGTCTGTCCAAGGAAGCCTGTTTGAGCCAACGGCCTTAGACAGAACCCATCATTTGGTAATAAAAAAGCTGTAGTTAGAGTTATAGCCTCAAGCTCGCTCCTCTGGCCAGCAGCTACTCTGTAGATGCAACCCTGAGCATGTAGTAAGTCTCCATTCCAGTACAGGGGTGTAATGGTAAAAGTCAGGGTTCCTTTTGACCTGCTTATGCCAAGTCTGTCCGAGGAAGCCTTTTTGAGCTGATGGCTCTACACAGATCCTTATGTTTAGGAAAAAAGCTTTTGTTTATTTCAGTTAGATTAAAAGTAAAGCCAACAAAAGAGAATTTAACTTTCCCCCAAAAATCAATTATTAATATAGCATTTACCTGCCCAGATCTCAGAACTAATGCACTATTAGGATGTAGCAATCCCATATAATTTTGTGTGCAGTTTTAATACTATGTAATCACCCCCCTCCATTAATTGGTAATATGTGAGTGGTTGTCGCATCAGTATTTTGCACCTGTGTTGCTGTCATCGTTATTATATGGTATGATTAGTACTGAGACCTAGGCAGGTAAACACTGTTGCCCTTTTTTTGCTGTGATAATTCTTGAATTTTGGTGGGAATTTAAATTTGTCTTTGCTTTTAATGTTAGTGTAGGGACTCGCAAGTATGAGGACCCTTGACGCGGGTTGCGAGCTTGTGTATTTTGGCCAAAATATTTACTAATACCTCATATATATCATATATAATTTTTGCACGTTATTTTTATTCAGCGTGCAGCCAGACCCATCAATGTTGGCCTTGTAAACTAGGGTGTCTGTCTTCATGGGGTGCACTTAAAAAGTGCTCGGCAGCCCACCTAATCTAATAGTTTCGGCTTCACTAATAGGCTGTAAGCCAGACATTGTGCACTACCTGTGTGTGACCAGTGCCCTATACAAGGCTTATTTGTGTGCAGTTTTAATACTGAGCAATCACCCCCTCCATGAATTGGTAGGTTGTGAGTTGTTGTCTCATCAGTATTTTGCACCTGTGTTGCTGACTTCTTCATTATATGGGTTTGCTGCATCCTTGTAATTATTGTTGCTGTATTTGCGGTGTTAATTCTTGAATTTTGGTGGGAACTTTAATTCTTTGTTTTTGTGACTTTGCTTTTAATGTTAGTGTAGGGACTCGCAAGTATGAGGACCCTTGAGCAGGTTGCGAGCTTGTATATTTTGGCCAAAATATCGACCAATACCTCATATATATCATATATATTTTTTACATGCTATTTTTATTCAGGGTGCAGCCAAGCCCATCTACAGGTGCATCTCACAAAATTAGAATATCACCAGAAAAGTTAATTTATTTCATTTCTTCAGTACAAAAAGTGAAACTCTTATATTATATAGAGCCATTACACACAGAGTGATCTATTTCAAGTGTTTATTTCTGTTAATGTTGATGATTATGGCTTACAGCCAATGAAAACTCAAAAGTCATTATTTCAATTAATTAGAATACCTTATAACAACAGCTTGAAAAATGTTTTTAAAATCCAAAATGTTATCCTACTGAAAAGTATGTTCAATAAATGCCCTCAATACTTGGTCGGGGATCCTTTTACATCAATTACTGCATCAATGCGGCAATGTGGCATGGAGGCGATCAGCCTGTGGCACTGCTGAGGGGTTATGGAAGCCCAGGTGGCTTTGATAGAAGCCTTCAGGTTGTCTGCATTGTTGGGTCTGGTGTCTCTCATTTTCCTCTTGACAATACCCCATAGATTCTTTATGGGGTTAAGGTCAGGCCAGTTTGCTGCCAATCAAGCACAGTGATACTGTTGTTTTTAAACCAGGTATTAGTACTTTTGTCAGTGTGGACAGGGGCCAAGTCCTGCTGGAAAATGAAATTTCCATCTCCAAAAAGCTTGGCGTAGCTAAGGTTTTGGTTCAGGGGGCCGAAACTTCTGAGTGGGCCTCTAACCAGGTAACCCTGATTACAACTATAGCGGCGCACCCAGATAGTGGATGTAGGAAAACCTCAGCAGATGACCGCGCTGTTGCTAAAAATAATCTCTATACAAAGACCAGCACTGATATTACCGCCATATGGTGACATATATTGATTGATGCCAGTCCTGCAGAACATATAAGAGATCACAGCTCAGTTTTATATAGTACCTTACAGCTGACGTTCTTTCTGATTAAATTGTTCACTTTTCCCGTCTTTTCCATCTGGCCCAGACCAACACGACTACTTCTCCAGCCAGGACTCAGAGTCTCAGGTATGCAGAGATCACAACAAAGACACATTTGACTCCTTACATTTCAGGCACTGACCAGATCTATCCCCAACCTGCACAAACTTCTCGTCCTGCTGATACCCCAATACTGAGCCTCTGCTGCAAAATGTGTCCCTATTACTGCACCTACTGTGTGCCCTCTAGATGGTAAAACAAACCTCTAAAATAAAGTAATGCCGTGTGCAAGTGTCCTAGAAAACAGTGCCCACATTGTGCCCCCTAGAAAGTAATAGTGCCCCTTCGACAGTCACGATAACCTGAGTTCCCCTATAACAATAAGTGCCCACCTAAGATTTAATAATGTCCTGAGTCTCCCCCCATGTAGAGCTCCGCTCTAACCAGTATGATGTTCTCCTATTCACAATATAATTCCCCCTCACTGTATAGTACCCCCAAACAGTATACTGACCCCTTAGTAGCCCCTAAGCTGATGGCTCCAACACTGTATGATGGCCTCCACACTATACAAAGACCCCACATTATCTCCCACACTGTATGATGGCCCCCACACTGTTCAAAGAACCCACATTATCTCCCACACTGTATAAATAGCCTACATATAGTATAATGCACCAGATAATCCTCAATATAGTATAATGCACTCCCCATAGTCCTTCGTATAGTATAATGCGCCCCCATAGGCAGAGTCTGTAGTAAAATGCTCCCCCATTGACAGAGTCTGTAGTATAATGCTCCCCCCATAGGCAAAATCTGTAGTATAATGCTCCCCCCCTTCACATAGGCAGAGTCTGTAGTATAATGCCCCCCCCTCCTCATAGGCAGAATCTGTAGTATAATGCCCCCCCATCTCATAGGCAGAGTCTGTAGTATAATGTGCCCCCCCTCCTCATAGGCAGAGTCTGTAGTATAATGCCCCCCCATCTCATAGGCAGCGTCTGTAGTATAATGCCCCACCTATAGGCAGAGTCTGTAGTAAAATGCACCCCCCATAGGCACAGTCTGTAGATTAATGCTCCCCCTCTTATAGGCAGAGTCTGTAGTACAATGTCCCCCCCCATAGGCAGAGTCTGTAGTATCCTGCTCTCCCCTGCTCATAAACAGAGTCTGTAGTATAATGCCCCCCATAGGCAGAGTCTGTAGTATAATGCCCCCCCGTAGACAGAGTCTTTAGTATAATGCTCCCCCCTCCCCATAGACAGTCTGTAGTATAATGCCCCCCCTCCCCATAGGCAGAGTCTTTAGTATAATGCCCCCCCCTCTCTGTGGGCAGAGTCTTTAGGATAATGCTCCCCCATAGGCAGAGTCTGTAGTATAATGCACCTCCCCCTTCCCATAGGCAGAGTCTGTAATATAATGCCGCCCCCCTCCCGGCAAAAAATAAATAAACAGTACTCATCTCTCCTCCTGGTTCCCTCACTGCTCAGAGCACCCAGCCCGCACACATCTTCAGCACAGCGGGCCGGGCACCAAGTGATGATGTCAGAGACGTCAGTCACAGAAGGGACTAATGGGAGAGAGATCCGCGCTCCCTCTCATCAGTAAACTTGCGGCGGTGACGGGCGGTGGGGCCCGATGCTGGCACCAGGGGCATGCCAGATACAGTTACACTGGCGTAGCCCTGGATGGGCCCCCTAAGAGCGAGGGGCCCGGTGCCACCGCCCCCTTTGCCCCCCTGGTAGCTATGATACTGTGGCGGAGGGAAGCATGAAGTGCTCTAAAATTTCCCGGTAGACGGCTGCGCTGACTTTAGTGTTGAAAAAACACAGTGGATCTAGACCAGCAGATGACACGGCTCCCCAAACCATCACTGATTGTGGAAACTTCACACTAGACCTCAAGCAGCTTGGATTGTGGCCTCTCCACTCTTCTTCCAGACTCTGGGACCTTGATTTCAAATGAAAATTGGAACTCTGGGACCTTGTGGAGTGTGTCAATGACTGCCTTCTGGACATCTGTCAAGTCAGCAGTCTTCACCATGATTGTGGAGCCTACTGAAACAGACTAAGGGGCCTTTTTAAATGCTTAGGAAGTCTTTGCAGGTGTTTTTTGTTAATTATTTTAATTTACTGAGTTAATGACTTTTGTGTTTTCATTGGCTGTAAGCCATAATCATCAACATTAACAGAAATAAACACTAGAAATAGATTACTGTGTTTGTAATGACTCTATATAATATATGAGGTTCACTTTTTGCATTGAAGAACTGAAATAAATTAACTTTTTGATGATATTCTAATTTTGTGAGATGCACCTATATGTTATGGCCTTGTAAATTAGAGTGTCTATCTTCATGGGGTGCACTTAAATAGTGCTGGGCAGCCCGTGTTCTGGCCTCATCTGCGAATTTAGCTATCCAGGGAATCTAGTCACTTTATGTGTATATCAGTTCTGACATTATGTTGCTTGCATTTGAATCCTGTCTCTTTTTTATTGTTTGATAACTGCACTGTCTGCTAGTGATTTAATGTATTTGCTCTAGTTTCAATTTGCAATGCATTATGGGAAAGTTCCAAGAGCATTGTGAGACAGTTCTTGTTGCATTGTGGTCCTGTTCTTGTCACAGTTTGGGCAGCGACCATTATTTCCTCTTCTCTTCTGATGGAGAAGTTCCCTTATCACTCATCTTGTAAAGTGGCACAGAGCGGTAGTCGTGACTGAACGTCTGATTTCGCTCTGGCACTTTACAGACAATGGGTGTCCCAGTCCCAGTGTGCTCTAGGGTGTGGGGTGCAGCACACTCTCTTGTAGGCCGCAGGCCTCCACTGCCTTCAGGCTTCTGTCCTCAGAAGCCGCCGCACACAATTTAGGGGACACAAAGTTCTTTGTAACAGTCAAACATATACTTGACAGTTCAAGTTCATCAGGTGGGTACAGATGGGATAAGGCACAGCAATTCACATTATTCTCCTTCTTAGCATAACTCCTCTTCAGCCCTGTTGCTAGCTCATCCTGTATTTCTCGTCCACCTCTGCAGTGCACCCGGGACTGGCCTTCAACTTCCATCTATGCAGGTCCCTGTCCATCTTCCTTTGTACTTCAGAGCACACAAAGTGTCCGGCAGCTCCTATGCCAGACCTTAGGCTCTGGACCTGACTGGAGCGACTGCTCTGGATCCCAGTAATGCCTCCCACTGCCTGGAACAAGTGACACATGCTGCCCCTAGCAGCCCACCGCACCTGAACTTCACCTTCACTATGCACTTCACTAACTCTCACTGAACTCACACTATTCTGACTCCATGACTAAGCTGCAAGCATAGGGCGCTGTGAGACACCGTTTCTAGGCTGTCTCTTTACCGTACTCACACATAGTGATGTCTTCAGATAGTTTAACTCGACTGCAAGAAGCACATTGTTGAAGATTCAGAAGAAGATTTATTTTCTAGCAGAATACTCGATGATGTGCAAATGTACAGCAGGTAAAAAGACTTTTTTAGAAACGGACTGGAAGCACATAAGCTTCTAACATGGCTGAAGATGGTGAATGAGGAAGAAGAATGGAGAAGAAGGGAGGGGTTACTGATGTGTCACCCTGGCCTGGATGCCACAAAATGTAATAAAGCTGTGTCTGAGAGCAAGGGGGAGGTTCTCTAGTCAGGGGAACATTAGCATGCAGTACCTCCTGTCTCAGGCCAGTAGGGGGAGCAGGCTGCCCCTATAAAAGCTGGTGCTGGGGGCAGGGTTAGAAAGAACTGGATGGCCTGTCTCAGCACTGAGACGTGTCCCAGAGTGGAGCAGGGACAGAAAGTTGATTGCACCTAAGAGGAAGTGTGGCAGTAGGAGAGCCACCAGCCAGAGACGAGAGGCGAAGAGAGCCTGTCTTGGCAAATCAGAGACTGACCTTACCAGACTTTGGTGTCTGAGGCTGGAAGGATTCCACATCCCCCAGCAGAGAACCAGTCCGCAAGGAACTGTATATTCCTTGGCCTAAGAAGCCTGGAGGCCCTGCCACAACCGAAGGGACCAGTAAAGCCGTACAAGGCTGGCAGCAGAAAGGAACCCACGTCGCAGGCCATACAGGCGAGAATACACGGAAAGCTCGGAAAGGTGGGCTGTTACCCTATCAGGAGGAGATAGCCAGAAGGAGCGCAGAAAGCACGGTAGGCCTACACCCTCACCCTGACCAGGGCCAATTTCCCCGTTGCTCTCAGACATCCAGGTCCCCCTCCTAGCTGGGACTGCTTATGGGTCAATTTACCTGTTCTAGTAAAGACCCTGGACTGCAACCTGTTGTCTGTGTGCTCCTTGCTTCTCCAGCACTATCAGCACTGGGACCCTCACTACCATCACTCCCACCATCCATTATACTGCCCTGGGGACGCACTCTTCCCGTGGGGAGTCACACTACCCTAGCTGCACACCTCATCAGCCCCAGCGGTCTGCATGCAGCGGCGGTTCCTAATAACTGCAATCCACGGGTGGCGTAGTCGGACATTATCAGCAGAACGTAGCAGACTACCATTGGCCTGACCACCCTGAGCCATGGAACCGGGTCGCCACTACTACTCCCATCGTCCCCCCTATTGCCCGGATCCGAGTGCCCCACAGCCCAGGGGGCGAGTCAGCTTTGGCGTAGTCGGCAGGATTTCGTGCCCGCAACCACTGGGTACTGCGTGCCTGAAAAAGACTTTTATAACTTACCTGTGGCCAAGTTTCCCGCCGTCTGGTGTCGTTTCCCGCCATCCGGAGCCGATTCCCGCCATCAGACGCCATCTTGGACCGTTTCCTGCCGTCTTCTGCCGTCTTCCCGCCATCCGCAGCTGTTTCCCGCCATCGGACGCCATCTTCAGGACACCGCGCGGGAAGAAGAGGGGCGTGGACGTCAAAACCGCCCGAGATCCGAAGCTCCGCCCCACGCACCGACGCTGCGCAAGGTCCTGGAAGGGAGAGAGAGCGACGCTGACGTCATCAGGACGCGACGCCAGGTCCTCGTCCATAGCAGCAGCAGCGGAGCCGCGGCCTACAGAAGAGGATCGTCGGAAGGTAGGCCACTCTTGACTAGGGGGGAGGAAGATGTCGGACACAGAGGCGCCCACTACCACCAACGCAGCTGCAGCAGCGGTGATGCCCTATTCCCTGCCCTACATCCCTGGAGCGGCCTGGCTGCCCAAATATTCAGGGGAGCCCCATGCCCTAACTGACTTCAAGGAAAGGCTATACAGTTTTTTCCAGGTTTACCCCCTGACAGAGGAACAGAAGGTCAGCATACTAACAGGGCAGTTAACTGGCGCAGCCCAAAGGGAGGTAAAATCATGGCCCACTGAGGAGAAAAGGACTGTGAAGGGTATTCTGTCCCAGCTGCGGGGTACCTTTGACACACGTACCTCCGCTGAAATTAAAATGAGGTTCTATGGATGTAAGCAGCGGGCACAGGACAGCATCAGAGACTATGCCCTAAATCTGCAGGAAGCCTTGAGGGCTATTCAACAAACTGACCCTGGCAGTGTGCAGGAAACGGATAAGCTGCTAACAGAACAATTCATAGAAGGTCTGCTGTCTAGCGCCCACAGGGCCCAACTGAGCCTCATGTTCTTTCAGAACCCCGACTTGACCTTTGCCCAATTTAAGGACAGGGCCATAAGGGTGCTCCGTGAATCTGCAACCAGTGGCGCTATAAACCCCCGGCGCCCTGCTCTCACCAACCACCAGGAGGCGGCGCCCTCCTCTATGGATCCCGTGGGGGCTGATACACAGGCCCTGAACCAAGCCCCGTCGAAAGACCTGCACCACCAAGTCCAGGAGCTGACCAGGAGCGTCGCGGCGTTGACCAGGACCGTCCAGGCGTTGCAAGTGGACCCGTCAAGACCCATCGAGCTGGCTTCAAGTCCGGAGGATGTCCCGTGGCGTCGACAGAGGAGGATCCCGTCATTCCGAGGGAGGCCCACAGACCGCTACGCAGAGGATGGACAGCCCATTTGCCGTCGATGCAATCAGCCCGGACACATTTCCAGGTACTGTAATTTAAACGGGTCCAACCTGGGGCAGAGGGCCAACCCCCAGACATAAGATCACCAGGCCCTTACAATTGGCGTAATAAGTACGTTGGGGGGCGCCCGGTTTTACCCGTGGTGCTGGACGGTATCCCCAAGAGCGCCTTGCTGGATACTGGGTCACAAGTAACCACTATCCCTTATGTACTTTTTAAGCAGTATTGGACTGATGCTGATATCACACGGTATCCAGACAGTAACTTGAGCATCATCGCCAGTAATGGCTTACCCGTGCCGCAGATGGGGTTCAAGGAGATGACCATTAAAATTGGTAAAGTTGAACTACCGGCACAGGGAGTGATTATTGTGGACATTGACCGTCGTGAAAGTCACCCTAAAATAACTGTGGGTACTAACGTAATTGAAAATTGTCTTTCAGAGGTAATTGTGATCTTACAACAGGTGGCGGTGAATGCTAGTTAGAGCCAACAGAGAGTCCTCAACAAGGAAATAAAAGCCCTGATGAGACGGCAGCAGGTAGAACTGTCTGGTGGTGAGATCGGTAGCGTAAGAATGAGTGACCCATTCCCCATTTCCATGCCTCCCAAAAGTGAAATGATGATCTGGTGTCGGACTGCAATTGGGTTGAGAGGTAGAGACTACCAAGCCATGGTAGAACCCGTGTACTCAGACAGCAGGCCCACCATTTTGACAGCCTGGGGGGTGGTTGATGTCCGTCATGGGAGGGTGCCCGTTCACATTCTCAACATTGGGGAGAGGGAGGTACACTTACCCAGGTACGCTACACTTGCCAAACTGTTTGCTGTTGAGCACAAAGCTATCAGGGCCGTGGAACCCTTGCCTCCATCTCCACAGGCGGAGGGTAATGGCTCCCAGAAACAAAAGGAGGACTGGTGCCAGAAACTCCATGTGGGTGCTGACTCCACTCCCCTGCACCAAAAACAAGGAGTCTACCGGGTGGTACAGGAGTACGAGAGAGTCTTTAGTAAGCACCCGCTGGACTTCGGCAGAGTAAAGGGGATAGAACACCACATCCCCACAGGGAGCCACCCACCAATAAAAGAGAGACACAGGCCTGTACCCCCTGCACACTACCAGAACGCAAAGGGCATGCTAAGAGAGATGAAAGAAGCTGGGGTCATTAGAGACAGCTGTAGCCCCTGGGCAGCCCCCTTGGTTCTGGTCAAAAAGAAAGAAGGCACCATGAAAATGTGCGTCGACTATAGACAAATCAACCGTATCACCCACAAAGACGCATATCCGATGCCTACAATAGAGGAGTCTTTAGCCGCACTAAAATCAGCTAACTTCTTTTCTACTTTGGACCTTACTAGCGGGTACTGGCAGGTTCCTGTGGCAGAGGCTGACAAGGAGAAGACCGCCTTCACCACCCCGATGGGACTGAGTGAGTTCAACTGTATGCCTTTCGGGCTCTGCAACGCACCAGGGACCTTCCAGCGGCTGATAGAATGCTGTCTAGGGCACCGAAACTTCGAGACGGTCCTCCTTTACCTGGACGACTTGATCGTCTATTCGAAAACCTACGAGGACCATCTAAAGCACCTGGCCGAGGTGTTCGAAGCCCTGGCAGGCTACGGCCTGAAGGTGAAACCATCGAAGTGTCACCTGCTGAAACCAAAGGTCCAGTACCTAGGGCACGTGGTAAGTGCGTAAGGAGTAGCCCCCGACCCTGACAAGGTCACGACAATCAAGAACTGGCCAAGCCCCTCGAACATCAAGGAGGTGAGACAGTTTCTCGGGTTGGTAGGCTACTACCGAAGGTTCATCCCCGGGTCCACTAAGATGGCAGCTCCTATGCAGGACCTCCTAATCGGACAGTCTAATCCAGAAGTCAAAATCCACCCTTCAAGTGGGATAAACCGGAAGAGGAGTCCTTCCGCCGGTTGAAGATGGCCCTCACGGGGGATGAGATCCTGGCCTACCCTGATTATGGCCAGCCTTTTATTCTCCACACGGACGCCAGTAATGTGGGACTGGGAGCTGTACTGTCCCAAAACCAACAGGGCAGAGAACGGGTGATCGCATACGCCAGCCGGAAGCTGAGGCCCACCGAGAGGAACCCAGAGAATTACAGCTCCTTCAAGCTAGAATTCTTGGCGGTGGTGTGGGCCGTGACGGAACGCTTCAAGCATTACCTGGCCTCCGCAAAGTTCACCGTGTACACGGACAACAACCCGTTGACACACCTGGACAATGCAAGACTGGGTGCCCTAGAACAGCGGTGGATGGCCCGTCTCTCCAACTATGACTTCGTGATCAAGTACCGGGCCGGCAAAACCAATGCCAATGCTGACGCCCTATCGAGGATGCCTCACTTACCTGAAGGTGACGAAGACCCAGAAGAGCTGGAGGAGGTAGAACTCCCCGCGTTTCACCGGTATGGAGCCGCTCAATACTCCCACCGTGTGAAGGAGGAGGATCTGACAACCGTGATGATAAATCCCCTACCTCACCACAGCTGGGCCGAGACCCAAGATAGTGACCCTGCCATCCGCCTGGTGAAAGATCTGCTGACCCAGGAAGACGCCCGCATGGATCCGGATGCTCCAGAGGAAGCCAAGCAGCTGTGGAAGGAGAAGAGCAAGCTGTTCCTCTACGAAGGCAAGTTGTGCAGAAGGATTGTCAACCACCGGACGCACGAGCTGACCTGGCAAGTCTGGTCCCAAGGCGAGATGCAGCTATGGTCCTGGGGGCTTACCATGACAGAGCGGGGCACTTCGGTTGGAAGAAACTGGAGTTCCTGCTACGAGGAAGGTTCTTTTGGGTCGGCATGAGAGGAGCTGTAGAAAAGTGGTGCAGAGACTGTGGCCCTTGTCACCTGAGGAGGAAGGACCGCACCAGCCAGAAGACACCCTTGAGGCCCATCGTCACCACGCAGCCTCTTGAGCTGGTAGCTCTGGACCACGTCAAATTGGCTCCAAGCCGGTCTGGATACATCTATGCCCTGACAATCGTGGACCACTATTCCTGTTTTCTAGTGGTGGTCCCGGTAAAGGACTTGACAGCCCAAACAGCGGCCAGAGCCTTCCAGCAATATTTCTGCCGTCCACACGGGTATCCGGAACAGGTCCTGACAGACCAGGGTCCAGCGTTCGAGGCTGAAATCTTCCAGGAGTTCTGCAACCTCTATGGCTGTAAGAAGATTCGTACAATGCCTTACCACCCCCAAACTAACGGGATGTGTGAGAAGATGAACAATATAGTCATTGATCTCCTGAAGACATTGCCCCTGGAGGAACGCAGCCTGTGGCCAGAAAAACTGCCAGACCTGATAGACTTATACAATGACATCCCGGTGAATGCTACCAACTGCACCCCGGCTTACCTGATGCGAGCTAGACCAGGTAAGCTGCCCGTAGACCTGGAGATGGGAGTCCTAATACCTGAGGACACCTCCCCGGATGCGGACTGGGATACGGAAAGGCAACTGCAGTACAAGAAGGTACAGGAGAGTGTGGAGAAGAGCCTGGCCCAGGTGAGAGAAAGGCAAGAAAAACTCTTCAACCAACACGCCCCTGCTGGTCCCCTAGAACCTGGTGAGCAAGTCCTGAAGCGGAAGAGAAGGCTACATAAGTTTGACGACCAGTGGGAAAGGAAACCCTACACCGTACTGCAGTCTGACCACGACAACCCAAAGGTGTGCGTAATCACCAAGGACGGAGGAGAAACCACTAGTGTCGTCTCCAGAGACCACCTCAAAAGATGCCCCGAGCAACTCCGTAGTGCAGAAGAGGATCAGAGTGACCTTGAACCCGCAGAGGACAAGGAAGAAATGATCAGCACCGTTCTCGGAGAGTTCCCTCAGTCCTGGACTCGCATAAATGATGCCATAGTGGTACCCGTCCTGCATTTCCTGCAACCGGCCCAGCAACAGCCAACACCAGAGCCGGAAGGTGAAGAGGAGCAAGCGGTTCCAGAGGCAGAAGAGCCTGTACCAGCAGCCCAGGAGAGTCAACCCTCTGCTGACAGTGAGCCTGCCATGCCTGCGGTAAGCCAAAGGACCCGCAGACAGCTGCCTGCCCTACCTGTACACCCAGCTGGTAGCTGTACCCCTAACGCGAGTGGAGAAAGCCAGGTTGGTCCACCACCAGACAGTGGGTTAAGGAGGTCAACCAGGAGCACAAAGGGGCTGATACCCGCTCGCTGGAGAATATAGAGTGTACTAAAATTGTAAATAACCTTGTTGCCAAATGTTGAAATGTTTGCCAAAGTTACCTGCATGTTTATTAATAGTGTGTTTCAGTTTCTTGCAGCTACCGTAAGGACTCAAAGGTTATGGACTTTTTATAACCAGGACCTTGTATGGACTGCATTCGGAGCCTAACCCAGGAATGAACTAAGACTGTAAAGGACTTGGGGTAGGACAGACCCCCACCTGGTTAAGGCTCCCCGTTGTATTGGTGATATGGACACCCGGTCACAGGCCACACTGTGACCTTAAGAACTCAATTTGTGCGTCGTCTGTCTGTTAATGTTTTATGGTTATGCATATTGTCTTTGTTTATTGTTTAGTCCCGGAGTACTAAATTTCACTAGGGGGGAATGTGTCACCCTGGCCTGGATGCCACAAAATGTAATAAAGCTGTGTCTGAGAGCAAGGGGGAGGTTCTCTAGTCAGGGGAACATTAGCATGCAGTACCTCCTGTCTCAGGCCAGTAGGGGGAGCAGGCTGCCCCTATAAAAGCTGGTGCTGGGGGCAGGGTTAGAAAGAACTGGATGGCCTGTCTCAGCACTGAGACGTGTCCCAGAGTGGAGCAGGGACAGAAAGTTGATTGCACCTAAGAGGAAGTGTGGCAGTAGGAGAGCCACCAGCCAGAGACGAGAGGCGAAGAGAGCCTGTCTTGGCAAATCAGAGACTGACCTTACCAGACTTTGGTGTCTGAGGCTGGAAGGATTCCACATCCCCCAGCAGAGAACCAGTCCGCAAGGGACTGTATATTCCTTGGCCTAAGAAGCCTGGAGGCCCTGCCACAACCGAAGGGACCAGTAAAGCCGTACAAGGCTGGGAGCAGAAAGGAACCAACGTCGCAGGCCATACAGGCGAGAATACACGGAAAGCTCGGAAACGTGGGCTGTTACCCTATCAGGAGGAGATAGCCAGAAGGAGCGCAGAAAGCACGGTAGGCCTACACCCTCACCCTGACCAGGGCCAATTTCCCCGTTGCTCTCAGACATCCAGGTCCCCCTCCTAGCCGGGACTGTTTATGGGTCAATTTACCTGTTCTAGTAAAGACCCTGGACTGCAACCTGTTGTCTGTGTGCTCCTTGCTTCTCCAGCACTATCAGCACTGGGACCCTCACTACCATCACTCCCACCATCCACTATACTGCCCTGGGGCCGCACTCTTCCCGTGGGGAGTCACACTACCCTAGCTGCACACCTCATCAGCCCCAGCGGTCTGCATGCAGCGGCGGTTCCTAATAACCGCAAATCCACGGGTGGCGTAGTCGGACATAAACATCAGCACATAACGGACTACCACTGGCCTGACCACCCTGAGCCACGGAACCGGGTTGCCACTACTACTCCCATCGTTCCCCTACTGCCCGGATCCGAGTGCCCCACGGCCCAGGGGGCGAGTCACTGACATCACAGCTACATCTGAGAGAGACAGGGAGAGACAAAGGACAAACTTATAAGAAAGGAAAACCTAACTGCATAGCAACAAAACAGCAACTTAATGATAGTGCAATATGGTCTGTAAGATTCCCAAATCATGGGACATGGCGCACACTATCAGGAAGTGCCCCTCTTTTTATTAACACTAGTGCCCATCCACTGCACTAGTTCTATCAATAACTATTTCCTATCTCAGATACTAAACCTATTATCCTTATCCTATGTGTTATGCAATTCAAAAATTCTATAAACAAATTAGGAAATCCCAGAATTATAATAGAAACCCTAAAATACAAATGTTATTAAATCTCATTAAAAGCGGGACATATATCACCTTAAGTGAAAACAAATTAGTCACACCCCTAATGATAGACCCTTATTCAGACTGCCGGAAGAGGCACTTCTCAATCAGAGGCAGGCCACACCCATTGAGTACTATATACAGTGGGTACGGAAAGCATTCAGACCCCTTTACATTTTTCACTCTTTGTTTCATTGCAGCCATTTGGTAAATTCTAAAAAGTTCATTTTTTCTCATTAAAGTACACTGTGCACCCCATCTTGACTGAAAAAAACAGAAATGTAGAAATTTTTGCAAATTTATTAAAAAAGGAAAACTGAAATATCACATGGTCATAAGTATTCAGACCCTTTGCTCATATTTAAGTCACATAGTTACATAGTTACATAGTTTATAAGGCCAAAAAAAACAAGCGTCCATCCAGTTCAGCCTATTTCTTGTGCACTGCAGCTATTCCGCAGCCTTGATCCAGGGGAAGGCAAAAAAAACCATGCGGTATAGGCCAATTTACATCATTGAGGAAAAATTCACTTCCCGACTCCAATCTGGCAGTCAGATTAAATCCCTGGATTAATTAACTATCACTAAGCATAAGATGTAATTTTATTGTTCTCAAGAAAGGCGTCCAGTCCTCTCTTGAACTCATTAAGTGAGTTGGACATCACCACTTCCTCTCCCAGAGAATTCCAGAGTCTCACGGCTCTGACCGTAAAGAATCCCCTTCTATGCTGGTGCAGGAACCTCCTTTCCTCCAGACGCATAGTGTGCCCCCTCGTCTTTGTCACCATCCTTGGTATAAACAGGTCATGGGAGAGATCTCTGTACAGCCCCCTGATGTATTTATACATGTTTATGAGGTCTCCCCTAAGCCTTCTCTTTTCCAACGTAAATAGGCCTAATTTGGACAACCTCTCTGGGTATTCTAGTCCCTCCATTCCCTTTATTACCTTAGTCGCCCTCCTTTGTACCCTCTCTAGCTCCAATATGTCTTTCCTGAGCACCGGAGCCCAGAACTGTGCACAATATTCTAAGTGCGGCCTTACCAGCGCTTTATACAGAGGAAGAACAATGTTCTCATCATATGCCCCTATTCCTCTTCTGATGCATGCCATGACTCTATTTGCCTTCGCAGCTGCTGCCTGACACTGGGCACTCCAATTTAATTTGCTGTTAACCAAGACGCCCAGGTCCTTCTCCATGTCAGATTTCCCCAACGGTTTCCCATTTAATATGTATGGGTGACTGCTGTTTTTCTTTCCCATGTGCATGACCTTACATTTATCGGCATTGAACCCCATTTGCCATTTTTTGGCCCAACTCCCCAATTTATCTAAATCCTCCTGTAGCTGTGCCCTATCCTCATCTGTATTAACTACGTTACAAAGTTTAGTATCATCTGCAAATATTGCTATTTTACTATGCAACCCTTCCACTAGATCATTAATAAGTATATTAAATAATATAGGGCCCAAGACAGACCCTTGAGGCACCCCGCTAGTCGAGACGCAGTTATAAAAGGAATCCAATTTGTCCGCATTAATCAACTGCAGGGCATCTTGATTGGCAAATAGATTGATCACTTTGGGGTACCAAGTGTTCAGCAACTTTTCTTCTGTCTTGGCACAAGCCAAGGATACGCTGTTCCTCAGGGATTCACATTCTACAGGACCCCTGGACCCGACAAAGAATAAAGCACTTTATCATATTAAACCTGACAGGGCACACCTGTGAGGTGAAGACCATTTCCGGTGACTACCTCTAGAAGCTCATCAAGAGAACGCCAAGAGTGTGCAAAGCAGTCATCAAAGCAAAAGGGGGCTACTCTGAAGAACCTAGAATATAAGACATATTTTCAGTTGTTTCACACTTTTTTGTTAAGTATATAATTCCACATGTGGTAATTCATAGTTTTGATGCCTTCAGTGTGAATGTACAATTTTCATAGTCATGAAAATACAGAAAAATCTTTAAATGAGAAGGTGTGTCCAAACTTTTGGTCTGTACTGTATATATCCACCCATATACAGTATACATATATATACACACATATACAGTATACATATATACACACCCATATACAGTATACATATACACACACATATACAGTATACATATATATACACACATATACAGTATACATATATACACACATATACAGTATGCATATATACACACATATACAGTATACATATATACACACATATACCAGTATACATATATATACACCCATATACAGTATATATATACACACATATACAGTATACATATATATACACACACATATACAGTATACATATATACACACATATACAGTATACATATATACACACATATACCAGTATACATATATATACACCCATATACAGTATATATATACACACATATACAGTATACATATAAATACACACACATACAGCATACATATATATACACACTTATACAGTATACATATATACACACATATACAGTATACATATATATACACACACATACAGCATACATATATATACACACATATACAGTATACATATATATACACACACATATACAGTATACATATATATACACACTTATACAGTATACATATATACACACATATACAGTATACATATATACACATATACAGTATACATATATACACACATATACAGTATACATATATACACCCATATACAGTATACATATATATACACACATACAGTATACATATATACACACATATACAGTATACATATATACAGCCATATACAGTATACATATATATATACATACAGTATGCATATACACATATACAGTATACATATATATATATACATACATATAGAGTATCTATAATATAACGCTACAAGCGTCCCTCTGTCTGAAGCCTTTATAGTCTGCGCTAGTGCGACACGCCTGCACAGTCTGGCTCCAGACTGAAGAACGCATGGAGCCGTTACAGGTAAGAGGAGTGTATGGTGCTGGAGATCACGGTATGCGTATACACTGAACACATACCGCGATCTCTGGCGCCATACTTACATACTTACCTGACCGGGATGAGCGCTACCGCGGCGCCTCTGTTCGGTCCAGAGTCCGGGGGAAGAGGGTAGCGTTGAAATTGGCGCATGCGCATAGCGCTATCTGGTGCCATTTTACTGAAGATACATTTGCAATGTGTCTTCAGCAAAATGGAGCCGGACAGCGTGGTATGAGCACACGCGTACTTCGGCGCCGCACTCCTCCCCCGGCCTCCAGCAGAACGGGAAACAGCGCTGGAGCACAGGGAAGAAAGGTGAGTATAAGTGTTTCTTTTCTTGTATGTGTGTGCAGCATGATAGGGATGAGGGGTGCCATACATACCAGGATTGGGGGGTGAGGGGTGCCATACATACCAGGATTGGAGGGTGAGAGGACCATACATACCAGGATTGGCGGGTGAGGGGACTATCCATACCAGGATTGGGGGGTGAGGGGTGCCATGCATACCAGAATTGGGGGTGAGGGGACCATGCATAACAGGATTGGGGATGAGGGGTGCCATGCATACCAGGATTGGGGGTGAGGGGTGCCATGCATATCAGGATAGGGATGAGGGGTGCCATGCATACCAGGAATGGGGATGAGGGGTACCATGCATACCAGGATTGGGGATGTGAGGGGGTACCATAGATACCAAGATAGGGATGAGGGGGTACCATGCATAACAGGATTGGGGATGAGGGGTGCCATGCATACCAGGATGGGGGGTGAGGGGTACCATGTATACCAGAATTGGGGGGTGAGGGGACCATGCATACCAGGATTGGGGGTGAGGGGTGCCATGTATACCAGAATTGGGGGAGGGGAACATGCATACCAGGATTGGGGATGAGTGGTGCCATGCATACCAGGATTGGGGGATGAGTGGACCATGCATTCCAGGATTGGGGGTGAGGGGTGCCATGCATACCAGGATTGGGAAATGAGTGGTGCCAAGTATACCAGAATTGGGGGTGAGGGGTGCCATGCATACAAGGATTGGGGGGTGAGGGGTGCCATGTATACCAGGATTGGGAGGTGAGGTGACCATGCATACCAGGATTGGGGAATGAGGTGTGCCATGTATACCAGGATTGGGGAATGAGGGGTGCCATGCATACCAGGATTCGGGGGTGAGGGGACCATGCATACCAGGATTGGGGGGTGAGGGGTGCCATGCATACCAGGATTGGGGGGTGAGGGGACCATACATACCATGATTGGGGGGTGAGGGGAGCCATGCATACCAGGATTGGGGAATGAGGGATGCCATGTATACCAGGATTGGGGGGTGAGGTGACCATGCATACCAGGATTGGGGAATGAGGTGTGCCATGTATACCAGGATTGGGGAATGAGGGGTGCCATGCATACCAGGATTCGGGGGTGAGTGGACCATGCATACCAGGATTAGGGGGTGAGGGGACCATGCATACCAGGATTAGGGGGTAAGGGGACCATGCATACCAGGATTAGGGGGTGAGGGGTGCCATGCATACCACAATAGGATGGGGGCAGCACAAATACCAGGATGGGAGACCATATACCAATAAAAATGCTCGCCACCTGGGCGTAGAACGGGTTCAATAGCTAGTACATATATACACGCATATATACAGTAATACAGCATATACATACACATATATACTGTATATACACACACACACACACATATATACAGTAATACAGCATATACATACACATATATACTGTATATACACACACACATATATATATCTGGCGACAGGGCCCCGCTGCGTCCTCTGTGTCTCTGTACAGATATAAGTGTAACACGTCCTGGATCCAGCACAGGTGACAGTCTGCCATAGAGCTGACGTGCAGTACATACACTGTGTTATGGGGGCGCTCACCTGTGCGGACCCCGCGCTCCGGCCGCTACTTCTCTGCTCATATAAGGTCTCTCTTTCTGCCATTAAATAATTCGGTTGTCATGGCAGTGGAGGCGGGGCGTTGGTAGGGGGCGTGTCTGGTATAGGGCAGATTGGGGCGGGGCTGTCATGCAGTGCTTGTCTCATCGCTGTAATTTCCTGCTGATGCCACCTGGTGGACAGCATTGGTCAGTACGCGCTGAGAATGCTCACATGGTGGGGGAGGGGCAGCTTATATATGTATATACACAGTCACAATGCAGTTAGGGTTATGTTCACACAGTGTTTTTTTAAACGTTTTTTTCCACATTATAAAACTCAGTGTTGTCAGGAAAAGCATTGCCTGTATTTTTGATGTATGCCTCATACAAAATACATTTTTGAAGATTTTTTTTAATCTTCCATCCTATACTCGGGCACTGGCTGTATATTGTTGAGGCCCCGGGACTTGCTTAGATCCGCTGGGTGGCATTGCCAGCTGCATTGCAGTAAATGGGTGACCTGAAATCCCACATTTATCCTGTGACCAGTTAGGGACTGTTTTTTCTTAAAGAAGGGGCTCATGTTATTAATCCCAGACAATCCATTAATGGAGTTTCCAGTAGTATAATAATGATGATTTATCCTGGGGATGGGTTATCAATATCAGATCGGTGGGCTCCGACACGCGGCACTGGCTCTACCCATCAGCTGATTGCAGCGCTCAAGTGTAAATAGTGTGAAGATTGAACATCACCGCTCCATTCACTGTACTGCGGGTCCTGCAGATCAGCTAATATTCATGTAATAGGAGCTGATCTGCAGCACCAGGGAGCGGCCACTACACAGTGACCAGAGCTGTGATGTTCAGCTCCTCAACAATGTTTACATCTGACCTCGGCCAGAGTTTCAAACAACTGAGTAGTGGAGGAGCCACGTGCCGGACCCCCACAAATCTGATATTAATGAGCTAACCAGGGTATAGGCCATCAATATGTTTGTCCTGGAAATTCCCTTTAAGGCCCACCTGCACATACTATGTATATAATATATATCTATATGGCAAAGAGTGGGAAGGGGTTAATAAAAGGCTCATAAAACGGACAAACAACACAAATATTGGTTCTATCTTTTACACATTTGGGGTAGCCCTTAAGAGGGCCGTTGGGTCAAAGAGAGAGAGAGAGAGAAGAGAGAGGGGAGGGAGAGATACCGGGAGATACCAAGAGAGAGAAAAAAAGAGAGACCCAACCAGTGCAAAGCTAAGCCGGGCAGGCGGCAGCGGCTATTTATACCCACTGCTGATCTCTGATTGGTGGAAAATCTGGGTGTGGCTGCTCTCTGATTGGTGGAAAATCTGGGTCTGGCTGCTCTGTGATTGGTCAGCATTATGACCTCACAGTGGCGATGACTCATACCTCCTGGGTGGTTCTTCTGGGCGGTTCTGTTTTCTGACTGGTGGAAATTCTAATCAGCATTATGACCTCACAGTGGCCGTGACTCATGCTTCATGGACTGTTCTATCTGGGTGACCTGAAACATGCTGATCTCTGATTGGTGGAAATTCAAGTCATCTTCATGACATCACAATCAGCATGTTATTACTGCTGAGATGTTCAGTTTTTTCCTAAATTTCCTACGTTTTGTCCTAATTTATTAGCACATATATACCACTCATTCCTACAATCAAAGGGTCAGGAAACCCCTCTGAAATCAATATCCTACAATTTACCCCAACAGCAAAAAAACAACTATAAACAAAATACCAAAAGATATATCAGATTATTAATATCCCCCATGCTGGTGTAATGCTCCCAATTCTGCTATAATGTCCCCAAAGCTGGTATAATGCCCCACATCCTGGTATAGTATCTCCAGTTCTGGCATAATGTCCCCCATGCTGCTATAATATCCCCTATACTGGTATAATATTATCATTGTGATATAATGTCCCCCATCCTGGTGTAACATCATCATTGTGATATAATGTCCCCATTCTGATATTGTGTCACCCATCCGGGTATGGTGTACCCCTTTCTGGTATAGTGTCCCTTATTCTGGTATAATGTCCCCCTTCCTGGTATATTGTTCCTATTCTGATATATTGTCCCCATTCTTATATAGTGTCCTTCATCTTGGTAAAATGTCCCCATACTAGTATAATGTCCCCATTCTGGTATAATGTCCCCATCCTGGTATAATGCCCCCCATTCTGGTTTAATGACCATCATACTGGTATAATGTCCCCCTTCCTGGTATATTGTTCCCATTCCTACAATCAAAGGATCAGGAAACCCCTCTGAAATCAATATCCTACAATTTACCCCAACAGCAAAAAAACAACTATACACAAAATACCAAAAGATATATCAGATTATTAATGAGCAAATAAAAGACACTATCACATAAAAATAATTTTTAGAAAGGTGTAGAAAAAATGCTGTAAAGTAAGAACGCTTCAAAAATAGAAATGTTAATGATCTATTTAATCAATTAACAAAATACAAGTGAATGAACAAACAAAAAATCTAGATCCAATCAATATTTGGTGTGACCAACTTTTCACTTTAAGGCTGGGTGCCCACGTAGCATTTTTCAAGCGTTTATGCTGCAGAATTTCCGCAGCGTAAACGCTTGTTAAACGCTAGGTTATCGGCCCCCCATGGTCCCCAAGGGGATTCCGCATGTTCTATGCACATGCTGCGGATTTTTCCGCAGCGTTTATGCTGCGTACAAAAATCCGCAGTATGTCATTTAATTTTGCGGAAGCGCAGCGGAACTCCCGCCATTGACTTGCATTGAGACGCATAGAAACCGCGACTGTACATTTGTACAAGCGGCTTCTATGCGTCTCTATGTGCGGATGGTACCCAGTTCTGGAGGAGAGGAGACTCTCCTCCAGACCTGGGTACCATTGTACCTGTAAAAAAAGAATAAAATAAATAAAGTTTATACTCACCTTTCCAAAGGCTTCTCTCTGAATGCCGGCATCGCTTGAGGACCTGCGGCGACGTCACAGTCATGTGACCGCAGGCCCTTCACCGCTCTGTCTCGCGATATGCCGGCATCCAGGAAGCAGAGAGGAACGAGCGCTGCAGCCACGCCGGGGCCTCGGGGGTGAGTATAGCTTTATTTGTTTTCATTTTTATGGTTCACACTGTATAAATCCATGCTGTTTGCATGGATTTATACAGTGTGACCTAGTTGTCAAGCACTTTCCAAGTGATGCTATCGCCTGGAAAGCGCTTGTCAATCTGCATGCGGAAACGCATGTGAATCCGCATGTGGATCCGCATGTATTCTGCAGGAAAAACGCATGCACAATCTGCATGCGTTTTTTCTGCCAGGGAGATGCAGAAATGCTGCAGAAATTTTCTGCTTCATTTCTGCATCGTGGGCACATAGCCTAAAACAGCATCAATTCTTCTAGGTACACCTGCGCAAAGTCTGGGATTTTGTAATAATACAGTCAGGTGTCTGGTCATACACCATGGCAAGACTGAGCAAGAATACACAAGGGAGTTATACTACATCAGCAAGGACTCTAAGGCACAAATTTCAAAGCAGATTGAGGGTTCAAGATGTGTCATTCAAGCACTTGTGAAGAAGCACAAGAAAATGTGCAACGTCGAGGTCAGTAGATGCAGTGGTCGGCCAAGGAAACTTAGTGCAGCAGATGTATGACACATTATGGTTACTTTCCTTCAAAAGTGGAAGATGTCCAGCAGTGCCATCAGCTCAGAACTGGCAGCAACCAGTGGGACTCAGCTTCACTCATCTAATGTTCAGAGAAGACTGGCCAGAAGTGGTCTTCATAGCAGAATTGTGGTGAAAAAGCCATATCTTCCACATCAAAACAAGGCCAAGTGACTCTGACGCGCCCCTGGGCCTGAGTCGCACAGCGTTGCGCACGCGGGAGCCTACCCGGAGCCGGATCCGATAGGGGTAGTAGTCTCGTGGCGGGGACCCGGTCCGTGCCCAGGGAGTCAAACTGAGCGGCAGTATTAGCAGTAGATGTTAGAATGTTCGACTACGCCACCCGTTGAATGCGGCTATGAGGCCGCCGCTGCAGGGCAGACCGCTGAGGCCGGTGGTACGATTGTGCAGCGTAGATGGTATAACCCCCAACGGGAGGGGTATGGCCTCAGGGCAGCCGACGTGAATGATGGGGGTAGCAGGAGAGCATGCAGGTAGCAGGAACCACTCAGAGACGGTGCGGTGTAGTTCAGGGTCTTTACTGGTGACAAAGGTAGACCCTCCCGGAGTACTGGCTAGTGGTCGGGGCCTGGTCAGTCCGTGAGCAGATGGGATCTCCCCTGGCCAGGCGGAGTTGTAGGCCTCCCCAACTAATTGTACTCTTCTGGCTACCTTGCTAGAGGCGGGTAAAAGTAGCCCACGTCCCTGAGTGTACCGTGTGGTGCTCACCCATATGGCCGGTGACTCGGGGCCTTTTGGTAGCTTCCGTTCCACGACGGCGGTGCTGGTCCCACGCGTGTGACCGTGCCTTCGGGTTTCTGGGCCAGAGGACCTGAAATCCCCTGCCGGTCGGTTTCTGCTGCTGGGTAAGGATTAGTCCCCACAGCCTCGGACTCCGGGTCCGGTGATAATTCTTCAATCAGGGCGAGCTCTACAGCTTCCAGCCCCTGACTCCTTTTAGCACTGCTCCCACTGAGCTCCTGATCTTTCTTTCCTATAGCTGCTCCTCTCCAGACCAGACTATGTCTCTGTCTGGGACTCCTCTTCTTCTCTCTCTCTTCTCACTCTAACCCTGCCTCAGCCCCAGTTTTATATAGGGGAAGTTCTTCCCCTCCCAGGACTGGGCAGGAGGTGTGGCATGCATAGGATTCCTGACCAGGAGACCTCCCACTTGCTCACAGACGTAATATTGCTATTACTGTGGAAACCAGACCCCTGGGGTGCCACAACTCAACTATGCATTAAAACAGAGGAACCAGGGTGTAGAAAATTGGCAGGATGTGCTCTGGACGGTTGAGTCAAAATATGAAAAATGTTGTTATTACAGAAGAGATTTTGTTCACTGAAGGGCTGGAGAGCAGAACAATAATGAGCGTCTGTGGGCAATAGTGATGCATAAGCACGGTGGAGGCTCCTGTAAGTTTGGGGCTGCATTTCAGCAAATGGAGGTGGAAATTGGGTCAGAATTATTGGTTCCCTCAATGCTGAGATATAGAGGCAGATACTTAGCCATCATGCAATATCATCAGGGAGGTGTCTGATTGGATCCAAATGTTTTCTTCAGCAGAACAACAACCCCAAACATACAGCCAATGTCATTAAGAATTATCTTCAATGTAAAGAACAAGGAGTCCTGGAAATGATCTGGTGCCACCCAGTGGAGTAACTAGAGACTGATAGGCCCCCACCGCCATGTTGGTCAGATGTATGGGCCCTTGTAGCGTTCTGGATCCTATAAAGAAATATGTGCTCTCTACCTATGTAATAATGTCCCCCATCCTGGCTCCTTCTTGTAATAATCTCCCACATGCTGGGCCTTATGCTATAACATTTTCCCCCACCTGTGCCCCTGTCTGGTAATGTCCCCATTCTGGCATCATTTCCTTCATTCTGGTTTAATGTCCCCATCCTGGTATAGTGTCCCCATTCAGATATAATGTCCCCATTTTGGTATAATGTCTCTAACCTGGTATAATATTCCCCATGCTGGTGTAATGCTCCCAATTCTGCTATAAGGTCCCCAAAGCTGGTATAATGCCCCACATCCTGGTATGGTATCTCCAATTCTGGCATAAGGTCCCCCATGCTGCTATAATATCCCCCATACTGGTATAATATTATCATTGTGATATAATGTCCCCCATCCTGGTGTAACATCATCATTGTAATATAATGTCCCCATTCTGATATAGTGTCACCCATCCGGGTATGGTGTACCCCTTTCTGGTATAGTGTCCCTTATTCTGGTATAATGTCCCCAATTCTGTTATAATTTCCCCATTCTGATATAATGTCCCCATTCTGATATAATGTCCCCATTCCTGGTATATTGTACCCATTCTGATATATTGTCCCCATCCTGGTTTAATGTCCCTCGCCCTGGTTTAATGTCCCCCATCCTGGTACAATGCACTCCATTCTGTTACAGTGTCTCACATTCTGGCATAATGACCTAATTCTGATATAATGTCCCCATTCTGGTATAATGTACCCATTCTGGCATAATGTCCCCCATCCTGGTACGGTATCTACTTAGCTGCCATCCTGGGGATGGGTTATCAATATCAGATCGGTGGACTCCGACACGCGGCACTGGCTCTACCCATCAGTTGTTTGCAACGCTCAGATGTAAATAGTTTGAAGATCTGAACATCACTGCTCCATTCACTGTACTGTGGGTCCTGCAAGTCAGCTAATATTCATGTAATAGGAGCTGATCTGCAGCACCAGGTAGCAGCCACTACACAGTGACCAGAGCTGTGATGTTCAGCTCCTCAACAATGTTTACATCTGACCTCTGCCGGAGTTTCAAACAACTGAGTAGTGGAGGTGCCACGTGCCGGACCCCCACAAATCTGATATTAACCCCTTCCTGATGTCAGGTGTAATAATATGTACCTGTGACCTGGGCCTATTGGACCAGGTGCGTATTATTATGCCTTGGCGATCGCACCCACACAGAGGCTGTGCTGGCGCGATCGCTTCCGGGTGTCAGCTGATTCTCACAGCCAACACCCGTTGCTTTGTGCCAGGAGTCGTGCCGCACCGCTCCCTCGAAATGTTGCGAACTAAGTCGATCGCAGCATTCCGGGAGCAGGGGGAGGTAAGCGCGACTCTCTTACCTTGAATCAAAAACCGCACTGTGAGCACGGGGTCCCGATCGTTGCTATGGTGACCCGATGTCGTCATGACAACATCCGGGTCACCAGAAAGTTACTTTGATCATGCGCAGTGCACAATCAAAATAACTTGTGCGTGTGCAGCGCTGACAGGCTGCATAGCATAGAGATGCTGCTGCTGCATCTCTATGCTGTACAAGCGATCGGCCTGCAAAAAATGAAAGTCCCATAGTGGGACAAAGTGTAAAAGTAAAAAAAAGTGTAAGAAAGTGAAAAAAAAAAAAATATATATATATATATATATATATATATATATATATATACACATAATCCAAATATTTTTTTTAAATGAAAAAATAATCTACAAAAAATAAAACATATACTGTACCATAAATAAAATTTGGGTAAACGGATAAATCCAACGTCCAGACTTCCTTCTTAAAAACTTGTCTTTATTAAATGCGTTCCATAAAAAAATTCACATTCCAGTTAAAATGCCAGGCATATCTGTTTTGCAGTCCTGCAGCATATTAACCCTTTGTTTGTTCTCCACTATGTCATTAGCCCTGTTCAGCATCCACCTGGGATATTTCCTTTGCATTAGTCTCCCTGCAGCCTGCTCAGCATGATGTTCATAGCAGGAAGGGAGGGTCGAATTCCTCTTAAGGGTATGTGCACACTATCAGGATTTGAAGCAGAAATTTCCTGAGCATTTTTGCCTCTCCCTGGCAGAAAAAAGGAGATTTTTGTGTACTCACTGTAAAATCTCTTTCTCTTAGCCTCTAATTGGGGGACACAGGACCATGAGTGTTATGCTGCTGTCCACTAGGAGGCGACACTATGCATAATCTGAAAAAGATTAAGCGTGGCTCCTCCTCTGCAGTATACACCCCTGGACGGCATAAGCCTTCTCCAGTTTTGTGCAAAAGCATTAGGAGGAACGTAACATGGATAACATAACCATGCCTATAAGAAGGCAACTACAGTTATATGAAAAAGTTTGGGCACCCCTATTAATCTTAAGCTTAATGTTTTATAAAAATTGGTGTTTTTGCAACAGCTATTTCAGTTTGATATATGTAATAACTGTTGGACACAGTAATGTTTCTGCCTTGAAATGAGGTTTATTGTACTAACAGAAAATGTGCAATCTGCATTCAAACAAAATTTGACAGGTGCATAAGTATGGGCACCCTTATCATTTTCTTGTTTTAAATACTCCTACCTACTTTTTACTGACTTACTAAAGCACTTTTCTTGGTTTTGTAACCTCATTGAGCTTTGAACTTCATAGGCAGGTGTATGCAATCATGAGAAAAGCTACTTAACCCCTTAAGCCCCGAGGGTGGTTTGCACGTTAATGACCAGGCCAATTTTTACAATTCTGACCACTGTCACTTTATGAGGTAATTACTCTGGAACGCTTCAACGGATCCCCCTGATTCTGAGACTGTTTTTTCGTGACATATTGTACTTCATGATTGTGGTGAAATTTCTTCGATATCACTTGCGTTTATTTGTGAAAAAAACGGAAATTTGGCGAAAATTTTGGCAATTTTCAAAATTTGAATTTTTGAGCCCTGAAATCAGAGAGATATGTCACACAAAAGAGTTAATAAATAACATTTCCCACATGTCTACGTTACATCAGCACAATTTTGGAACCCAAATTTTTTTTTGTTAGGGAGCTATAAGGGTTAAAAGTTCACCAGCGATTTCTCATTTTTCCAACAAAATTTACAAAACCATTTTTTTAGGGACCACATCACATTTGAAGTCACTTTGAGAGGTCTTTATGACAGAAAATACCCAAAAGTGACACCATTCTAAAAACTGCACCCCTCAATGTGCTCAAAACCACATTCAAGAACTTTATTAACCCTTCAGGTGCTTCACAGGAATTTTTTGAATGTGGAAGAAAAAAATGAACATTTAACTTTTTTCACAAAAATGTTACTTTAGACCCAATTTTTTTATTTTCACAGGGGTAACAAGAAGAAATGGACCCCAAAAATTGTTGTGCAATTTCCCCTGGGCACGCAGATACCCAATATTTGTGGAAAAAACACTGTTTGCGCGCACGGCAGGGCTCGGAAGGGAAGGAGCGCCATTTGACTTTTTGATTGTAAAATTTGCTTGAATAATTAGCGGACACCATGTTGCGTTTGGAGAGCCCCTGTGTCCCCAAACATTGGAGCTCCCCCACAAGTGACGCCATTTTGGAAACTAGACCCCCCAAGGCACCTATCTAGATGCATAGTGAGCACTTGGAACCCCCAGGTGCTTCACAAATTGATTCGTAACAATGAAAAAGTGAAAAAAAAAAACACTTTTTCATTTTTATGAATCAATTTGTGAAGCACCTGAGGGTTCCAAGTGCTCACAATGCATCTAGATAGGTGCCTTGGGGGGTCTAGTTTCCAAAATGGGGTCACTTGTGGGGGAGCTCCAATGTTTGGGCACACAGCGGCTCTCCAAACGCAACATGGTGTCGCTAACAATTTGAGCCGATTTTCCGTTAAATTTGTTAGAGGACACCATGTTGCATTTAGAGAGTCCCTGTGTGCCCAAACATTGGAGCTCCCCCACAAGTGACCCCATTTTGGAAACTAGACCCCCCAAGGCACCTATCTAGATGCATAGTGAGCACTTGGAACCCCAAGGTGCTTCACAAATTGATTCGTAACAATAAAAAAGTGAAAAAAAAACACTTTTTCATTTTTATGAATCAATTTGTGAAGCACCTGGGGGTTCCAAGTGCTCACTATGCATCTAGATAGGTGCCTTGGGGGGTCTAGTTTCCAAAATGGGGTCACTTGTGGGGGAGCTCCAATGTTTGGGCACACAGCGGCTCTCCAAACGCAACATGGTGTCGATAACAATTTGAGCCGATTTTCCGTTAAATTTGTTAGCGGACACCATGTTGCATTTGGAGAGCCGCTGTGTCCCCAAATATTGGAGCTCCCCCACAAGTGACCCCATTTTGGAAACTAGACCCCCCAAGGCACCTATCGAGATGCATTGTGAGCACTTGGAACCCTCAGGTGCTTCACAAATTGATTCATAAAAATGAAAAAGTGTTTTCTTTTTCACTTTTTCATTGTTACGAATCAATTTGTGAAGCACCTGGGGGTTTCAAGTGCTCACTATGCATCTAGATAGGTGCCTTGGGGGGTCTAGTTTCCAAAATGGGGTCACTTGTGGGGGAGCTCCAATGTTTGGGCACACAGCGGCTCTCCAAATGCAACATGGTGTCGCTAACAATTTGAGCCGATTTTCCGTTAAATTTGTTAGCGGACACCATGTTGCATTTGGAGAGTCGCTGTGTGCCCAAATATTGGAGCTCCCCCACAAGTGACCCCATTTTGGAAACTAGGACCCCCAAGGCACCTATTGAGATGCATAGTGAGCACTTGGAACCCCCAGGTGCTTCACAAATTGATCCATAAAAATGAAAAAGTGTTTTTTTTTCACTTATTCAATTTTATGAATCAATTTGTGAAGCACTTGGGGGTTCCAAGTGCTCATTATGCATCTAGATAGGTGCCATGGGGGGTCTAGTTTCCAAAATGGGGTCACTTGTGGGGGAGCTCCAATGTTTGGGCACACAGCGGCTCTCCAAACGCAACATGGTGTCGCTAACAATTTGAGCCGATTTTCCGTTAAATTTGTTAGAGGACACCATGTTGCATTTAGAGAGTCCCTGTGTGCCCAAACATTGGAGCTCCCCCACAAGTGACCCCATTTTGGAAACTAGACCCCCCAAGGCACCTATCTAGATGCATAATGAGCACTTGGAACCCTCAGGTGCTTCACAAATTGATTCGTAACAATGAAAAAGTGAAAAAAAAACACTTTTTCATTTTTATGAATGAATTTGTGAAGCACCTGAGGGTTCCAAGTGCTCACAATGCATCTAGATAGGTGCCTTGGAGGGTTTAGTTTCCAAAATGGGGTCACTTGTGGGGGAGCTCCAATGTTTGGGCACACAGCGGCTCTCCAAACGCAACATGGTGTCGCTAACAATTTGAGCCGATTCTCCGTTAAATTTGTTAGCGGACACCATGTTGCATTTGGAGAGTCCCTGTGTGCCCAAATATTGGAGCTCCCCCACAAGTGACCCCATATTGGAAACTAGACCACCCAAGGCACCTATCTAGATGCATAGTGAGCACTTGGAACCCTCAGGTGCTTCACAAATTGATTCATAAAAATGAAAAAGTGTTTTTTTTTTCACTTTTTCATTGTTATGAATCAATTTGTGAAGCACTTGGGGGTTCCAAGTGCTCACTATGCATCTAGATAGGTGCCTTGGGGGGTCTAGTTTCCAAAATGGGGTCACTTGTGGGGGAGCTCCAATGTTTGGGCACACAGCGGCTCTCCAAACGCAACATGGTGTCGATAACAATTTGAGCCGATTTTCCGTTAAATTTGTTAGCGGACACCATGTTGCATTTGGAGAGCCGCTGTGTGCCCAAATATTGGAGCTCCCCCACAAGTGACCCCATTTTGGAAACTAGACCCCCAAAGGCACCTATCGAGATGCATTGTGAGCACTTGGAACCCTCAGGTGCTTCACAAATTGATTCATAAAAATGAAAAAGTGTTTTTTTTTTCACTTTTTCATTGTTACGAATCAATTTGTGAAGCACCTGGGGGTTTCAAGTGCTCACTATGCATCTAGATAGGTGCCTTGGGGGGTCTAGTTTCCAAAATGGGGTCACTTGTGGGGGAGCTCCAATGTTTGGGCACACAGCGGCTCTCCAAACGCAACATGGTGTCGCTAACAATTTGAGCCGATTTTCCGTTAAATTTGTTAGCGGACACCATGTTGCATTTGGAGAGCCGCTGTGTCCCCAAATATTGGAGTTCCCCCACAAGTGACCCCATTTTGGAAACTAGACCCCCCAAGGCACCTATCTAGATGCATAATGAGCACTTGGAACCCCCAGGTGCTTCACAAATTGATTCGTAAAATTGAATAAGTGAAAAAAAAACACTTTTTCATTTTTATGGATCAATTTGTGAAGCACCTGGGGGTTCCAAGTGCTCACTATGCATCTAGATAGGTGCCTTGGGGGGTCTAGTTTCCAAAATGGGGTCACTTGTGGGGGAGCTCCAATGTTTAGACACACAGGATCTCTCCAAACGCGACATGGTTCCAATTTGTTAGCGGACACCATGTTGCATTTGGAGAGCCCCTGTGTGTCTAAACATTGGAGCTCCCCCACAAGTGACCCCATTTTGGAAATTAGACCCCCCAGGGAACTTATATAGATGTGTGGTGAGCCCATTGAACCCCCAGGTGCCTCTCAGAAAATCATAATGTTGACTTGTGAAAATAAAAAAAAACACATTTTTTCCACAAAAATGCAAAAAAAAATATTTTCACAAGGGTACTAGGAGAAATTGCACCCCATAAGTTGTTGTGCAATTTCTCCTGAGTACTCATATACCCCATGTGTTGGAAAAAAACTACTGTTTGGGCACATGTAAGGGCTCGGAAGGGAAGGAGTGACGCTTTTGAACGCAGACTTTGATGGAATGGTCTGCGGGCGTCATGTCATGTTCTCAGAGCCCTTGATGTGCCTAAACAGTGAAATGCCTAACAAGTGCCCCCTTTTTGGTAGTGTTAGTTGATTTTTGAATTTTGTAATGTAGTGTTATACATCAGTTGTGTAGGACAATCTGACGAACACTACACAACTGATGTATGACAACCTGACGAACACTACGTCAGCTGTGCAGTGTTTGTCAGGTTGTCATACTTCATAAATTAATTCAATAGTCCATCGAAGTATGGTACCTTTTGAAGCAGTCTTTCATACACAGGCCAGGTTTGTCAGGGCAGGTGTCACATTGATAAATGGTGTCCTTGCGTATTCCACTTTTATAACACACTCGGCACCTCTTTTGTGACTTTCCTTTTTTTCCGCTGTGAGGGATCTGCCCTGGGAAATGCTGGCCTGGTACAATTCTTGGTCCTTCAATTCCAGAAGTACTGGGGCCCTCTCTGTCACTGCTGCCAAATATCAGGGCCTTGATAACTGTTTCCTGAAACTGAAGGTACGACGCAGAAGTCTGGCCTGCACATTGTGACAGAAGGAAAGCATTGTGCATTGCCATCTGTACAATGCGCACGGCCAGCTTCTTGTACCACACTCTGGACTTTCTCAAAGCACTGTATGGCTGGAGGACTTGATCAGAGAGATCAACTCCCCCCATGTACTTGTTGTACCCCACTACACAGTCTGGTTTGACGACCTGTGTAGTGGAACCTCGTACAGTGCTGAGTGTGCTGCCATCACCATGTATGGTGGTCAAGAAAAGGACATCCCTTTTGTCCTTGTACTTGACCATCAACAGGTGGTCGCTACATTGGGCTCTGCTCTCACCCCTTTTGAGCAGCTACCCAATTAGCGTCTTTGGGAGGCCTTTCTGAATTTTGCGGACAGTACCGCAGGCTGCGGTACGTCGCGCAGAGAGGGACTGGAAGAGCGGGATACTTGTATAAAAGTTATCCACGTAGAAGTGATAACCTTTATCAAGCAGTGGGTGCACCAAGTCCCACACAATTTTCCCACTCACTCCCAGAACAGGGGGGCATTCAGGGGGTTCAATCCGGGAGTCCTTCCCTTCATAAACTCTAAACTTGTGAGTGTATCCTGAGGTACTCTCACAAAGTTTATACAGCTTGATCCCATACCTTGCCCTCTTACTGGGCAGGTACTGCCGGAATCCAAGCCGCCCCTTAAAAGAAATTAAGGACTCATCCACACAAATGTCCCTTTGGGGCACGTACACTTCACCAAACTTGTTGTTGAAGTGTTCGATGACCGGCCGAACTTTGAAAAGACGATCAAAGTTCGGGTCATCGCATGCAGGACACCTTGCATTATCTTGGTAATGCAAGAACTTGTAGATGGCCTGAAAACGTGTCCGGGGCATGACCATTCGGAACACTGGAGTGTTATACAAAACGTCAACACTCCAGTATTGCCGAAGCTCGGGCTTCTTCAAGTTCCCCATAAGAAGGACCAGGCCCCAAAACTTCATCATTTCTACTGCGTCTACAGGAGACCAGTTAGAAAATGATGAAGAGGGGTTTTGTTCTAAAAATTGATGAGCGTATAAATTAGTTTGGCCCACCATGAGGTTTATAAAATCCTCAGAGAAAAAGACTTTGAAAAAGTCTATTTCTGTGAGGCCGGTGGTGTCAAACTTGATTCCTGATTCCGCTATGAAATCAGGAATCAGCGGCTCATAATTTTCGGGGGGCGAAGTCCATATAGGCTCAGTAGTGGGGGGCGCTGGAACATCTCTCCTGAGACGACGGCGGGGCGGGCCAGCAGAACCTGAGGAAGAGGAGGAAGAAGAGAAGGAGGAAGACGACGAGGAGTCAGAAAAAGAAAGAAATGTGGGATCCTCACCCTCACTGTCAGTGTCGGAGGCAAGAATAGCGTAAGCCTCCTCCGCTGAATAATGAGTTTGGGATGAGCAGGACATTGTTTGTTATGTATGTGGTGCGTGTGTGTCAATTCTTTGAGAGTGTGTGTGTGTCAGTACTTTATTTAGAGTGTGTGGAAAAAGGAAATACTGTATGTGGTGCAAACAGCGAGCACGAGTGTGGATTGGTGAACTATGCCACCGATCAATACTCGGCGGCTGCTGGATGTGCGCACAAATGTGTGGGGAGTGGGAAGAGGGGAATTGGGTTGGATGAGGGGAGATCAGATTACTTACCAAAGTCCTCTCTGTTCTTTCAGGACCGGGAGCCCGTAGCAGGAGCCCGGCGCTGGTGACCGGGAGCCCGGCGCTGGTGACCGGGAGCCCGGAGCAGGAGACCGGGAGCCCGGAGCAGGAGACCGGGGGCCCGGAGCAGGAGACCGGGAGCCCGGAGCAGGAGACCGGGGGCCCGGAGCAGGAGACCGGGGGCCCGGAGCAGGAGACCGGGAGCCCGGAGCAGGAAGACGGGAGCCCGGAGCAGGAAGACGGGAGCCTGGAGCAGGAGACCGGGAGCAGGAGACCGGGGGCCCGGAGCAGGAGACCGGGGGCCCGGAGCAGGAGACCGGGAGCCCGGAGCAGGAAGACGGGAGCCCGGAGTAGGAGACCGGGAGCCCGGAGCAGGAAGACGGGAGCCCGGAGCAGGAGACCGGGAGCCCGGAGCAGGAAGACGGGAGCCCGGAGCAGGAGACCAGGAGCACGGAGCAGGAGACTGGTACTGGAGCTGGAGATCAGAAGCAAAAGAATTAAAGAATTAACAGGGACACTGGGGTGAGGCGGATTGGGATGGGAAGGGGGGTAAAAAGACAGGGGAGTGGGAAGAGGGGGATTGGGGTGGATGAGGGGAGATCAGAGATGGACTTACCAAAGGGTCAGCAGGACTGGAACAGAAGACCCAGAGCAGGAGCCCGGGAGCCCGGAGCAGGAGACCAGGAACCCGGAGCAGGAGACCAGGAGCCCGGTGCAGGAGACCAGGAGCCCGGTGCAGGAGACCAGGAGCCCGGCGCTGTTGACCGGGAGCCCGAAGCTGGTGACCGGGAGCCCGGCGCAGGAGCCCGGGAGCAGTAGACCAGGAGCCCGGAGCAGGAGACCAGGAGCCCGGAGCAGGAGACCAGTACTGGAGCTGGAGATCAGAAGCAAAAGAATTAACAGGGACACTGGGGTGAGGCGGATTGGGGTGGGAAGGGGGGTAAAAAGACAGGGGAGTGGGAAGAGGGGTAAGAAAACAGGGGAGTGGGAAGAGGGGGATTGGGGTGGATGAGGGGAGATCAGAGATGGACTTACCAAAGGGTCAGCAGGACTGGAACAGAAGACCCAGAGCAGGAGACCAGGAGCCCGGTGCAGGAGACCAGGAGCCCGGTGCAGGAGACCAGGAGCCCGGTGCAGGAGACCGGTACTGGAGCTGGAGATCAGAAGCAAAAGAATTAACAGGGACACTGGGGTGAGGCGGATTGGGATGGGAAGGGGGGTAAAAAGACAGGGGAGTGGGAAGAGGGGTAAAAAGACAGGAGAGTGGGAAGAGGGGGATTGGGGTGGATGAGGGGAGATCAGAGATGGACTTACCAAAGGGTCAGCAGGACTGGAACAGAAGACCCAGAGCAGGAGACCAGGAGCCCGGTGCAGGAGACCAGGAGCCCGGTGCAGGAGACCAGGAGCCCGGTGCAGGAGACCGGTACTGGAGCTGGAGATCAGAAGCAAAAGAATTAACAGGGACACTGGGGTGGGAAGGGGGGTTAAAAGACAGGGGAGTGGGAAGAGGGGTAAAAAGACAGGGGAGTGGGAAGAGGGGGAAGAGGGGGATTGGGGTGGATGAGGAGAGATCAGAGATGGACTTACCAAAGGGTCAGCAGGACTGGAACAGAAAACCCAGAGCAGGAGACCGGGAGCCCGGCGCTGGTGACCAGGAGCCCGGCGCTGGTGACCGGGAGTGGAGCTGGAGACTCGGACCAGAGCTGGAGACCGCTGCAGGACGCAGAAAAAAAAGGTAAGGGGGGGTAAAAAGAGGGGGGAGGGGGGATTGGGGTGGATGAGGGGAGAACAGACTTACCAAAGTCTTCTCTGCAGGATCAGCAGCAGGCTCTGGAGCAGGAACCACAGCAGGTCAGGAGCAGAAGATCCAGGAGCTGGAGCAGAAGATCCAGGACGCTGGAACAGAAGATCCAGGAGCAGCGGCAGCAGCAGCGACTGGAACAGTGAGAAGATGGTCTTGTGGTGTCACAGAATATTCTGTGGCACTACAAGGCCCAGCACAGACACATCAGATGTGATCGCTCTGTAGAAATCCTCACCAAATGTGAGGGTCTGCAGGGCGGTCACAGGGTGATGATGGGGTGGTGACAGGTGGAGGTAATCTGATTGGAGCAATCATTGATGACATTGATCGCTCCAATCAGAGTACCTGAATACAGGTGACCAGGCGGTCACAGGGAGGTGTCACCCCTCTGTGACCCCCTGTGGTGCATGTTGTGCCCCAGCCATTTGATTGGTGACACTGATTGCACCAATCAGACATGGCTGGAGCAGAGCACGCACCACAGGGGGTCACAGAGGGGTGACACCTCCCTGTGACCGCCTGGTCACCTGTATTCAGGTACTCTGATTGGAGCGATCGATGTCATCATCGATCGCTCCAATCACAGCAGTCTGGGGGATTGAATCACATTACAGGGGGTCATGGGGCGGTGACAGGCAGGTCACAAGCCGGTCACCGCCCCATGACCGCCCTGTCACCGCGCGGTCGCGCTATGATAGGTGCAATCGATGTGATCGGCGATCGCACCGATCATAGCAGTCCGGGGCCAGGGCTGGGGTGTCCTAGCAACAGTCTAGGATCGGTGCTCATAGGAGCACCGATCCTAGGCTGCAGATCACTGTTTCCGGCAATCACATTGCCGGAAACAGTGAGAAATGCTGTGATTGGCTGTTCAGATTTGAACAGCCAATCACAGCGATCGCTGGTGCGGGGGGGCGGCGACAGCCCCCGGGATGATGACGCCATCTACCAGGAGGTAAGATGGCACCGTAACTTTAATGCTGTCACCGCGACTTAAGTCGCGGTGCCGCATTAAAGATATGACGTACTAATACGGGTCTGGCTCTTAAGTCCCAGGGCACAGACGCGTATTAGTACGTCATATGTTATTAAGGGGTTAAAGTGGCCACTTGCAAGTTGTTCTCCTGTTTGAATCTCCTCTGAAGAGTGGCATAATGGGCTCCTCAAAACAACTGTCAAATGATCTGAAAACAAAGATTATTCAACATAGTTGTTCAGGGTAAGGATACAAAAAGCTGTCTCAGAGATTTAACCTGTCAGTTTCCACTGTGAGGAACATAGGAAGGAAATGGAAGAACACAGGGACAGTTCTTGTTAAGGCCAGAAGTGGCAGGCCAAGAAAAACATCAGAAAGGCAGAGAAGAAGAATGGTGAGATCAGTCAAGGACAATCCTCAGACCACCTCCAGAGAGCTGCAGCATCAACTTGCTGGAGAGGGTGTCACTGTGCATCGGTCAACTATACAACACACTTTGCACAAGGAGAAGCTGTATGGGAGAGTGATGCGAAAGAAGCCGTTTCTGCAAGCACGCCACAAACAGAGTCGGCTGAGGTATGCAAAAGCACATTTGGAGAAGCCAATTTCTTTTTGGAAGAAGGTCCTGTGGACTGATGAACCCAAGATTGAGTTGTTTGGTCATACAAAAAGGCGTTATGCATGGCGGCAAAAAACACAGCATTCCAAGAAAAACACTTGCTACCCACATTAAAGTTTGGTGGAGGCTCCATCATGCTTTGGGGCTGAGTGGCCAATGCCGGCACCGGGAATCTTGTTAAAGTTGAGGGACGCATGGATTCCACTCAGTATCAGCAGATTCTTGACAATAATGTTCAAGAATCAGTGATAAAGTTGAAGTTACGCAGGGGATGGATCTTTCAGCAAGACAATGATCCAAAACACCGCTTCAAATCTACTCAGGCATTCATGCAGAGGAACAATTACAATGTTCGGGAATGGCCATCCCAGTCCCCAGACCTGAATATCATTGAACATCTGTGGGATCATTTGAAGAGGGCTGTCCATGCTCGGCGACCATCAAACTTAACTGAACTGGAATTGTTTTGTAAAGAGGAATGGTCAAAAATACCTTCATCCAGGATCCAGGAACTCATTAAAAGCTACAGGAAGCGACTAGAGGCTGTTATTTTTGCAAAAGGAGGATCTACTAAATGTTAATATCACTTTTCTGGTGAGGTGCCCATGCTTATGCACCTGTCAAATTTTGTTTGAATGCAGATTGCACATTTTCTGTTAGTACAATAAACCTCATTTCAAGGCAGAAACATTACTGTGTCCAACAGTTATAACATATATCAAACTGAAATAGCTGTTGCAAAAACACCAATTTTTTGAAAACATTAAGCTTAAGATTAATAGGGGTGCCCAAACTTTTTCATATAACTATGTACGAGCTCAAAAAAAAAAACAATATGAGAACTCAACATAACAACGGCCCGAAACGGGCAACAGGGTGGGAGCTGTGTCCCCCAATTAGAGGCTAAGAGAAAGAGATTTTAGGGTGAGCACACAAAAATCTCCTTTACTCTGTCGCCTCATTGGGGGACACAGGACCATGGGACGTCCCAAAGCATTCCCTGGGTGGAAAGCAATGGACAAATATTGTGTAGACAGGCCCCTATAATTGGGGCACCGCCGCCTGCAGGATACACCTACCCAGGCTCGCATCTGCCGAGGATTGGGTATGAACCCTGTAGTGTTTGGTAAACGTGTGTAGGCTAGTTCAGGTGGCTGCCTTACACAATTGTTGTGCCGAAGCCTGGTGCCGAATGGCCCAGGAGGTCCAACCGCACGTGTAGAGTGTGCCGTAATACCTGCTGGAAGAGGAGAATTTGAGGCGGAAGGCCTCTTGTATGGTGGATTTGATCCACCTGGCAAGGGTAGCGTTGGAAGCTGGCAGACCCTTGCGACCGTCTTCCAGAAGAAGGAAAAAAGAATAAGATTTCAGTAAGGGCGCAGTCCTAAACACATAGATACGCAATGCCCTGACAAGGTCAAGCGTATGCAGAGCATTCTCCACTCTATCAACCGGGACCGGACAGTGGGATGGCAGTGAAATTTCCTCATTGAGGTGGAGGTTGGACACAACCTTCGGAAGGAAGGATGGGACCGTATGGAGAACTACCTTGTCCTGGTAAAAAGCCAGGAAGGGCCATCTGCAGGTGAGTGCTGTTAGTTCAGACACCCTGCGTAGCGAGGTGATTGCCACCGGGAAAACCACTTTCTGGGATAGAAGCAGAGTGGGACTTCCCTAAGGGGTTCAAAGGGTTTTTCATGCAATGCTGTCAGCACCAGGTTGAGGTCCCACGCTTCTAGTGGTCGTCTGTAGGGGGGAACCAATCGTGAAACCCCCTGAAGAAATGTCCTTACTTGTGGCTTGTTAGCAATGCACCTTTGAAAAAGCACTGAGAGAGCTGATACCTGGCTCTTAAGGGAGGCCAGGGACAGTCTGGCCTCCAGACCCGATTGTAGAAACCCAAGTACCCTGGGGAGGGAATAAGGGAATGGGGTCTGGCCACGAGATTCACACCAGGTAAAGAAGGCTTTCCAGGTACGGTAATAAATCTTAGCAGAGGTTGGCTTCCGTGCCCTGATCATGGTTCCAATGACGTCCGGCGAGAACCCTGACTGGGTTAGAACCCAGGTCTCAATGGCCACGCCGTCAATTTGAGGGCCCCTAAGTTCTGGTGGTAGAACGGGCCTTATGACAGAAGATCCGGGCGGTCGGGGAGATGCCAGGGGACGTCTGCTATGAGCTGTACGATGTCGGCATACCATGTACGTCTGGGCCAGTCCGGTGCGATTAGGATGGTTGGAACTCCCTCTTGCTTGATCTTCCTCACGACTCTGGATATCAGGGGGAGAGGTGGAAAAATGTACAGGAGCTGGAACTGGGTCCAGTCCTGAACCAGGGCATCCGCTCCTAGCGCCCACGGGTCGTGTGTTCTGGCCATGAAGTTGGAGACCTTGGCATTGAAGTGGGATGCCATTAGGTCCACGTCCGGAGTCCCCCAGCGATGGCAGATCTGTCGAAAAACTTCGGGATGGAGAGACCACTCTCCCGAGTCCATTCCTTGCCGGCTGAGGAAGTCTGCTTCCCAGTTGTTCACCCCCGGAATGTGGACCGCAGAGAGAATCGAACCTGTGTCTTCCGCCCAGTGGAGAATGTGTGTCACTTCTCGCATCGACTGGGCACTGCGGGTCCCCCTTTGGTGATTCACATATGCCACAGCCGTGGCATTGTCCGACTGTACTCTAATGTGAGAGGCTGCCAGTAAGAAATGGAAGGCTCTCAACGCCAGAAGGATGGCACGAATTTCCAAGATGTTGATGGGTATGGTCGCTTCCGCTGGGGACCACTTGCCCTGTGCTCTGTGGTGTAGGTGCACCGCACCCCAACCCGTCAGGCTCGCGTCGGTGGTCAGAACCTTCCATTGACCCGTGAGAAAGGATTTCCCCTTTGTTAGTGAGGTTGGCTTGAGCCACCAGTGCAGGGACCTCCTGGTTGACGACGTCAGCTGGAACTCCCTGTCGAGAGAAAAAGGGTTCCTGTCCCATGACTTGAGGATGGCTAGTTGGAGAGGCTGGTGAAATGGGACCGCTTCTATTGCCGCCACCATCCTGCCAAGGACTCTCATGGCAAACCGGAGAGATCGAGGGGGTTTGCTGAGGAGAGTGCGAACTTCTAGACGGAGAGGCAGTGCCTTGTCCTTGGGAAGGAGCACTAGACCCCTGAAGGTGTTGAGTAGCATTCCCAGGAAGGTCAGAGACTGACTCGGGGTTGGTGATGACTTTTGTAGGTTGACTAACCAGCCCAGGCGACTCAGAGTGTCGATTGTGATTGAGACGCTGAGCTCGCAGTCCTTGAAGGTGGGAGCCTTGATAAGGAGATCGTCCAGGTATGGAACGACTACTATGCCTCTGGAGTGCAGGACGTCCATGGTGGCTGCCATGACTTTGGTAAACACTCTGGGAGCCGTGGCGAGTCCGAACGGGAGAGTCACGAACTGGTAGTGGTCCTGGTCGATTGCGAACCTGAGAAATCTCTGATGGGGAGGTGCAATTGGTATATGCAGGTATGCGTCTTGTATGTCTATGGAGGCGAGAAATTCTCCCTTTTCCATGGACGCAATGATTGACCGAAGGGACTCCATGCGTTAGTGACGTACCCGTACATATTTGTTGAGCTGTTTTAGGTCCAGTATGGGCCGTATGCCTCCTCCTTTCTTGGGGACTACGAATAAATTGGAGTAGAACCCTCGGCCGCGGGGACCGGTAATATGACTCATGCTTGAAGAAGCGAGAAGACCGCTTGGCGGAAGGCACGAGCCTTGGCTGGCGGTTTTGGGGGAACAGAAAGAAAGAGTCTGTTTGGTGGGTTGGAAGTGAACTCTATTTTGCATCCCGAAGACACTAGTTCCCTGACCCACCTGTCTTCTGTAATAGGCAGCCAGACTTGATGAAAAAGCAAAAGTCGGTCACCTATAGGTGGGGTGTCTTCCGGAGTCCATGAGTCATGATGAGGAGGAAGTCTGAGATTTTCCTCCTTTGGACTTTGACTAGCCTGCTTTTGACTGCCAGGTCTTGTCCGACTTTTGAGTCGACCGTGAGTTGTCCCTGTGTGGGGAGTGGTTGCTATTTTGTGCTGGCCTCGAGACGGACCAGCACGAAGAGTTCCGAAAGGATCGGAATCGAGTTTGGTTACTCTTCTTGTAAGTGCGTTTGGGTTGCAGTTGGGGGAGAGAGGTACTCTTACCCCCGGTGGCGTTGGATATCATCGTGTCCAACTATTCACCAAAAAGTCGACCACTGAGGTACGGGAGGTGCGTGAGGGACCTCTTAGAGGCTGCATCTGCTTTCCATTCCCGCAGCCAGAGGATACACCGAATATTGATGGCGTTTGATGCTATCCCCGCTGCACCCCTTGCAGAATCCAGAGCTGCATGAAGCGTGCAATCTGCTACAACTGCTATTTGAACCACTTGGTCCAACAGCTCAGGAGCAGATACTTGGAGGCCAGCTTGTAAAGGAGTGACTGTGCTGCTAGCCTAGAGACTGGGGGATCCACTTCGGGTGGATCTGTCCATTCCTTGGTGGCCTCCTGTGAGAAGGGGTACCGCGCCTCCAGATATTTGCGATTAGTAAACTTCTACTCAGGCTGTGAGAACTGCTTTTTAAGGATCGACTTAAACTCTGGGTGGTCAAAGAAGACCTTAGGCGGCTTCAGAACTCCTTCAAAAGGAAATCTTGTGTTGTGGTGCCTCCGGGGGCGGATCAGAAATGTCCAGCACCCGATGGATGGACGAGGTTACGTCCTCAACTAGCGCTGTATTGCTAGGGGGAATTGGGATCAGGGACCCTTCAGTTTCCTTGTCTGAGTCGAAATTACAGATGCCTTCCGAATCCTGTGTATCGCTAAGGCATCTCCTGCTGGGTGAACCGGGGTGGAGGTCTGGTCGGGGATCGCTGTGGAAAACTGCATTGTCTGTCCCTGGTAGGGGACGGTCTAGATGACCTGGAACTACGGTGTCTCTCTCTAGAAGGGGATGACCGTGTGCTATAGGATGACGCAGATGAACGTGACCTGTGGGTTCGCTTGCGTCGTGACCTAGACGTGGATGTGCCCGGGTCGTCATGTCCCTGAGTCGAGCCTTCCCTTTGCTGGGTAGCGTTCATAGCCGAGGCATGACTCTGCAGAGCCTGAAGCAATGTGGAGGTTAGGTTATCTATAGACTGCGTCATAGATTGCGACATCTGAGTGACCCATTCCGGCATGGAATTAGACACCGAAGCATTGACAGGGGCTTCTTGGGGCTCTGGCACAGTAGTCTGGATGCAGTCCTGGCAGCACGGGTACGTGAAGCCACTGGGGAGAGTATTGCTGCAGGCTGTACAGAGTGCATAATAGCAGTCCTGCCTGGTTCTCTTGGACCTTGAGCCAGGCATAGTGCACTGGGGTGGCTATGCAGAGGGCCCTACAGGGTTGGCTATGCAGAGGAGCCTATAAGGAATAATGGATTCACAGCCGAGGAAGAACTCAAGCTGTGATCTTATCCCACCAGTGTGTCCGTAGTTCCAGCGCCGAAGATCCACAGTCCTGTGCCCCCCGGAGACTGGCTGGTCTTCCCTTATCCTGCAGCAGATAATGGCCGCCGGAGTAAAGTTAAGAAAGAAGTGGGGTTGAGAGCTGAAAAGGGCGGCAGAACTGTGTGAAATCGCGCCCTTTCAGTCTCGATCTGCCCCCTCTATGACACTGTAGAGTGTCAAATTTGTCATCCGGGGGGCGGGCCGGGGAGAGGAGGTGGTGGCTTCGGCTAGGCCGAAGCCGCGGCCTAAATTAGATGCCTGATGCCCAAAGGGACTCCAGACTGGCGCGGAAGTCCAGGAGGGGGACGGATCTGAACCGGACCCCCCCGGATTTAAAGGCAGGATAGCGGTGGGGTATGAGCGGAAGGGGGGGCCCTGTGAAGAGTCCCCCTGAGGCACCATAGAGCTGGTGCTGCCGCAGAAACAGGGCGCAGGGAGGCCTGTGCCTCTGTTGTGTCATGCCTGCCTGCACACCCCCTGGCCCCAACAGGAGCCCGCAGTAGGACTGGGGTCCCTGGATTGAGCCGTAGTGTGCTGGCTGCTGGGAGCTGCTGCCTGTACAGGCCCTACCTGAGGCGTTTCAACCTAATACCCCCAGGGTGGGGATTAGGGAGGTGCTGCTGTCACCGTCAGGGGGCTATATCCTCGCCTCGACCTCAACCCAGAAACCAAAAGGAATTGGGGAAGGAGGGGGGTCTCGATTTCGAACCAGCACCCGAGGGGCTGGGGAAGGAGCGACATGGGGAATAGCCATCTCGACTTCAACCGTGCACCTCGTAATAAGAGGCCGAGGTAGGAGCCATGCCGGGAGTCTCGCAGTAGACCCACTTTTCTTCATCTGTAATCCCGTCGGAGAAAACGGAGTAAAAGTTTTAGGTGTGCCTCCTATGCCACACTAAGCAAAAACTGGAGAAGGCTGATGCCGTCCAGGGGTGTATACTGCAGAGGAGGAGCCACGGTTAATCTTTTTCAGATTATGCATAGTGTTCCCTTAGTGGACAGCAGCATAACACCCAAGGTCCTGTGTCCCCCAAAGAGGCGACAGAGTAAAAGGCATGCGGATTTACATGCGCTTTTTTAAGTGTTTTTGTACATCAATGAATGCTTTTTGGAGCTAAATAAAGGTGGTGGGACATTGCTTAAGCTCTTGGATTGCCATAAGAACTTGGGTGTTTATACTGGTTCATTTAACACTAGAACTACTGATGGAGTCATTTTGACTCCTTTCGTTTTTTATTTCTCTTCTGTGACTACATTTTTCAGAATTCCGGCTTGAAACTCGGTGACTTTTCCTCAAATATGATGTGAAAAAAGATTTTGTGAGAATAAATAATTTTGGTGAAAAATTTGCGCGTTTTTTTCAAAATTTACCAAGAACTACTGAAGGGAGTCATTTTGACTCCCTACTATATTTTGAGGTCCTTTTGTCACTAAATGTTGCTATAAAGTTTTGTGCATAATTTTTTCACTCTGTCTTATTTACCCTGATGTTCATATAGATGTAGTTCAATTTACATGTCAACTTTTCACATTTTCCTTGTGTTTTACCTGCTTGTATTACTGTGTAATGCTGAACAAACTCTATCTGATGAGGAGCTAGATGCATTCATTGCGATATTCTATGCTCGTGGAATATCTGGCACGAACCGTCACTCGATTAGCAGTATTTGGTGTAATGACTGGGGAATACCGTTTTGCAAAGCGACAATGTCTAGGGACCGCTTTGTTGAAATTATGAGGTTTCTCAGATTTGATGAGAAATCTACTCGATCGGAGAGACTGCAAACGGACAAGTTTGCTCTATTTTCTACTGTGTGGGACAGGTTTATTGAAAATTGTATTGCGTGTTACAAACCTGGCCCATACATAATGGTGGATGAGCAACTTTTCCCAAGCAAAACTAGGTGTCCATTCACGCAGTACATGCCTTCCAAACCAGATAAATATGGCCACAAATATTGGCTAGCTGTTGATAAGAGGAGCAAATATCTGGCAAATGGCTTCCCTTATCTAGGCAAAGATGACACACGCCGTGCTGAGGACTGTTTAGCTGACCATGTGGTAGTGAAGTTATTGGACCCGTTTTTGAAAAAAGGTCGCAATGTTACAACCGATAATTATTTTACTTCAGTAAAATTAGCTAAACAGCTAAAAAGCAAAGGAACAACCATCGTGGGAACACTGAACAAGATAAGGCGAGAAGTGCCTAAAGAAATAAAATCCATGAAAGAGGAATTGTACAACACTAAAGTGTTTAGAAATGAAGACAATTTTACACTTACAGTATATCAAGGAAAGCCCAACAAAAATGTTGTCATTTTGAGTTCCGTCCATCCAGATGTTGTTGTTGCGTCTGATTCCGCTAAAAAAACTCCAGAAACGGTAAAGTTTTACAATGAAACAAAATATGGAGTAGATGTAGTGGATCAGATGGCACGAAAATATACCACACGAACATGCACAAGGAGATGGCCTGTTCATGCATTTGAAAATGCTTTAGACTTTGCGGGTATAAATGCATGGATAATATTCAAGGAGATTACCCACCAAAAAATGTCACGCAAGGCATTTTTGCAAACGCTTGTGAGAGAGTTGAGTGGTCCTTATGTCACAGATAGGGAAAAGGGTTCCACGTTCCAAGTTTCTACATGCTCAGAAGTGATGGTTCAAACAAAATTTTGCCAGATCAAAGAAAAGTGCAAGAAAAATAGATCTGTCGGAAATTGTAAGACTTGTGGTAAGTCTTTGTGTGGGCAATGTACTGCCATAAATCAAAGGCAATGCCTAAAATGCGAAACACCAAATGTTTAGAAGGTGAATTCTGCGCCATATTTTCATTTTTATGCTCCTCCACCTACATTTTCTCTGCTTTTTGTTCTTCAGTTGTTGTTTATATGTGTGCACTTGAATAAAAAAAAATGTTTGAAAAACGTCTATTATAATTATTGTTATTTTCTGTAGAAAAATAAGAAAAGCAGAAAAAAAACAATCAAAAGCATTACTGTTGGATCTCACAATAATAATACATTACAAAAAATATAATTATTAATAAATAACCACAAATGAAACTCTAAAAATAAACGAAAACAAGCAAGGAGTCAAAATGACTCCTTTCAGTAGTTCTAGGCGGGGTCACGAGTCCAGTAGTCCTAGTGTTAAATGATTAAAGAATGGGTCTGTTGTATTTCAGATAAAGTGTTTACACTGTGTCTATGCTTTTTTAAATTAAAGTTTGGTCATGAAAAGGTCTAATTGACACCTTGACATCACTAAACAAAAGAGCTGGGTGTCAGCTAGTCCCATTCAATCAATCTTCATTAGCATTTCTATTCATGTAATTTATGCGACTTGTGTGAGATGCTAATTTTAGCCTGGGAAGGTGCCATTAGGCAAACATGGTCCCTGGCCATTAAATAACATCTCACAGCTGGTTTGTTAGCCGCTACATCCCCCGATCAGCACTCAGCAGCGCTTTGGACACAACGTATTTATGTTGCATTCAAAACGTGATGTTCTAACGCCGCACTTTTGTTGTCGGTACATGTGAATCCACCACATATAATGACACTTCAGGTCGGTCAAAATCTGCAGCAGAGACTAGCGTGTGAGTTTGGGTTCGTGGCCACGATCAGGAGCCGCTGCAGGTTTGATGCGGCGTGTTTATACAGCGTCAAACCCGCAGCGTCCAGATGTTACAGCATAGTGGATGGGATCTCTAGAAATCCCACGTCCACTATGCGTGCATCAGAGGCTGCGAATCACCCGTGGACACTGACATGCGGTGCGTCTTTCAGGACCGCAGCATGTCAAGTTCTCTTGCGGAGTCGCTAGTCTCCGCAACAGAAAATTGACCACCAGAATGTATTGAATGCGGTAAATCAGCATGGTTCAGTGAACACATGTGGATTTACCTGTGTTCAATAGAATGCAGCATTTTGGACGCAGGAAAACTTTGCTTCCAAAGCGCTGCTACGTCTGAATTATGGGCACAGAGCCTAAGAAAAAAAAAATGGTGTGGGCTCCCGCATCACTTTTATAACCAGCAGAGGGAAAGCCGACCGCTGGGGGCTGATATTAATAATACAGAAAAAAGCCACACAATAGCTACAAAAAGGTGGGCGGATAGCCAGCCAAATGGCGAGCATCCGTCCAAAAGCACGCTGAAAACATCATATCAAAAAAAGGAGGAAAGCTCAGCATATCATTGCAAAAAAGTATCTTTATTTAAACATATATAGAAAAATAGGTATTTAGACCAGACAAATTGTAGGTAAAAGATGACTGAGTAGGAACATACTAATACTCAAATATATGCACTAATAAGACAATGGTTTTAGCCCTTTGATATAGATAGGATTGCACACTAGCCCAAGGCAAAACATGAATCATAAATAGTGGAAGCAATGAATGTGCTATATATAATAAAAGCATTCCACTTGTCACTTGTGTCGGGTAAAGGAGTATTCTTAATGTAACAGAGAAAAGCATTGCCATATGTCAAGGGGGCGCACCAACATCTACCTAATACCAGGGCAAAATATATAATGAGAAGTATGTTACTTGTAGAAAGCTCTCACAGTCAGAGAGGGGAGGAGGGGGAGAGAAGAGAGTGTGGTGGTAGCATGGAGCCTGACGCGCGTTTCACGGTAAAACCGCTTTCTCAAGGGCGGGTGATAGATGTATGGCGCCCCCAAGGCATATATATATATATGTCCATATCCCTTTGATACTAGCGAAAATACATGCAGCTGTGATGCGGGGCGCGCACCCGGAAGTAGCCAGCTAAACCGGGGGCGTGTCCCGCAAATCACATGACATGAAGTAAAGCTGTAACGGCGCATGTGCGCGGGCGAGAGGGGCGCACCGCGCACGACCCGGCCGTCAAGCCGCTACTGCGCAAGCGCGAACCAAAAAGGTTCGCGCAGGCGCAGAGAGGCATGGAGACAGCCAGGCAAGCGCGCGACGCAATCTCCCCCATCATACACGCACGCGCACATCACGTCAGTGAATGGCACTGCCAATTGTAGATATAAGAAAGGAGAAGAACGGGGACAACGACTAGGAGCAGCCACGAGAGAGTATAACAGTATAACAATACAGGGATGAAACAGTAATAATACAAATGCCACTACAGAGTAATAGAGATTAGCCATATTCAGCAGCATCATCCCGGCATAGGTGTGTATTCTAATTTGTAATGCTCTCATCAGGACATATATCCCATAATGGATGTGATCACAGAATTCGCCAAATCAAATTGGGTTAGGGAAGCAGCCAAATCTATACACTCCTGAAACCAAAAAGAAAACACAAATAGAAAGGCCACAGATAAAAACCAGAATGAAAAATAAAATGAAAAAATAAAATATAAATAATGAACAACCACCCAATATATGCATGTGTAAGGAGATTATATAGCTCCAAATAAGAAATGCATAGATTGTGGCTATAAGAATGGAGAGAAGCTCAGAGATTCGTTCAAGCCATAAGGTGTCACAGTGTTTAATCGTACAATCCATTGTGACTCTTTCTGAGCCAATAGCTTTTTGGCATTACCACCCCGTATCCCCATGTGTATTGCATCAATACCACGCACCATGAAAGAGCGGGGATTACAGTTATGTTTCAATTTAAAGTGCCGTGGTATTGTTTTTAGCTGAGCTAGATCGCTCGCCGAGGTAGCTGCTGCAATGTCACAAATATGCTCACGTGTGCGAACCCGTAGTTCCCTTGTGGTTAAACCAACATAGATCATGGGGCAGCTACACGTGGCATAGTAATGATGTTGGATGTACCGCAGGAAATATGGTGTCTGATATCGAATGTTCTGTGGCCATCAGCTGAACAAATGCTGGTGTACCGCAAAACATTTGGACAGGCCACACAGTGTCCACATTTATAATTGCCTTTAATAGGGCCCCCAGAGCCAAAGGGTCGCGTTACCGGTGCAACGTAGTGACTCTTGGTCAATATGTCGCCAAGATTCCAACATCTCATTGGTGTCATTGATGGAAGAGACCCCGGGTGTCCCCTCAGGGAGGGCTCCACCATCAAGATACTCCAATGTTTTTGAAGGATGGCTCTCATGCTATCCCATTCGTGGTTATAGGTGGAGATGAAACGTATGGTTTCTTCCCTATCCGATGATCGTATTTTCGGATGCAGGAGGACAGTACGAGGAGTCTTACATGCTCTATCATACCCCCTCCTAATACATCTCCGACTATAACCACGTTGCAGGAAGCGCTGTTTAAGGTCATGTGCCTGACGCTGAAAGCTCTGTTCAGTAGAGCAGATGCGCCTCATCCTCAGGAACTGTCCGACCGGGACAGCTCCAATTGTGGCTGGACTGTGGGCAGATCCCGCATGAATCAAAGCATTGACCGAGGTGGGCTTTCTGAACACGTCCGTCTGCAGGCCCCCATGGATGTCGACACACAGGGATATGTCCAGAAAGTCCACCCTCTTAGTGTCATGTATATAGGTCAGCTTGATGTTATATTGATTCATGTTAAGACAGTCCATGAACTCTCCGAGCTGCTGTATAGAGCCCCGCCACAAAAATAAAATATCATCAATATATCTCAGCCAGCACAGCACATGGTGGGCAGCAGGGATGGTATCCCCATCAAAGATTTCCCTTTACCACAGCCCTAGGAAGAGGTTGGCATATGAGGGGGCACAGGCCGCCCCCATGGCTGTGCCACGCTTCTGGAGATAAAATTGATCTTTGAAAACAAAAAAGTTATGAGTCAGGGCAAATTCCATCAGCTCAAGGATGAGTTCACACAAGGGACTATCCAGGTCGGAGGCTCCGAGAAAGAGACGCACCACGTTCAAACCATCAGTGTGGTTAATGCTGGTATACAGGCTTTCAACGTCGGCAGTGACCAAGAGAGTCCCCTCATCCACCGTGATACCGTCGACCCTAGTAAGGGCGTCCGTTGTGTCTTTGATGTATGATGGTAAATTGGTCACTAAGGGTTTTAAATAGTGATCAATAAATCTACATATGGGTTCACATAGTCCCCCAATACCAGACACAATCGGACACCCTGGAGGGTCGACGGGATCTTTGTGGATTTTGGGTAGAAGGTAAAAGGTGGGGATCCTGGGGAAGGCCACTGTCAAGCCCTCATAAACCTTTTTGGAGATTATTGAGCACTCCAGAGCCTGGGTTAGGATGTCTTGCAGCCTAGCAGTGAAGTGGGTCAAAAGACAAGAGGGCAATCTAACATAGGTATTGGGGTCTCTCAATTGGCGGAAAGCCTCCCGCTCATACTTGTTGATAGGCCAAATAACAATGTTGCCCCCCTTATCTACACCCTTGATAACCACGTCACTGAGTTCCTGAAGCTGTTGTAAAGCTCGGCGATGGTTATATGTGAGATTATCAAATTTCCGTTTTGTTGGTAATCTAAGGAAATCTTCAGTGACAAGTTTGGTGAAAATCTCTACTGCAGGGCATAGAGATAAGGGGGGAACCTTGTAGATTTCGGCATAATAGATTGAGGGAACCCACCTCGTGAAGGATTGCAGTGTTCCTCTGCCAGTTCTTCCAAACATCTCAATGCTTCTCTCTCAGTCACTGCTGCATCCATAACCTCCGGGCTCTTGTGATGCAACTTCTTCAATACCAATTTGCGAGAAAATAGGTGTAGATCTTTTATCCCTGTGAAGAAGTTGAAAGCATTAGTTGGAGAAAATGTAAGACCTCTCCCCAGGACCTCCACCTGTGGGGGCTCATATTAGTAGCCGCAGAAGGCTCCATTAGCCAACAATGTTCCCTGGCTATTAATATCAAGCCACAGCTGTTTGTTTAGCCTTAACTGACTAGATTACAGGAGCAGCCCAGAAAAAAATTGACATGGGGTCCCCCTATAAAACCTAACCAGCAAAGGCTAAACTAGACAGCTGTGGGCTGATATTAATAGCCAGGGAAGGGGTCATGAATACTAGCCCCCTTCGCGGCTATTAATATCACCCCTCAGCAGTCCCAGAAATGGCGCATAAGATCCCCAATACTAACCGTGTAGTAAAGTGAACGGCGCTTTTTCAATAAAAACACGGCCAGAATAAAGTATTTTAATGTATACTGACAGGGGTGTAAAATCACCCCTAGTCAGAATACAGTGTTTCAGGGGGTCACTGTGGTTCATCAGCTGAAGATCAGCTGATGAGCCCCTGTGAGTTTACCACCATGGGAACATTCTTGCAAATGTTCTCAGGTTGAACATCAGCTGATCGGACATGAGACTGATCAGCTGATTACCGGCGTCAGCAATCAGCTAATGGTCACGTGGTCATCAGCTGATTGTTGCCAGCACTGATCAGCTGATGATCACGCGACCATCAGCTGACCGCTGACTTCACTGATCACCTGATGGTCGCGTAACCATCAGGTGATCGCTGACGGCACTGATCACCTGATGGTCACGTGACCATCAGGTGAACGCTGACTTCACCGCAGGTCCTGGCAGCACACTGCGGTGCGCAGGTCCGCGCCCTGCAGTGTACCGCTAGCCACTGAGGACAGAGCATATATTATATATATATATATATATATATATATATATATATATATACACACACACACATACAGTATACACATACAGTACAGACCAAAAGTTTGGACACACCTTCTCATTTAAAGATTTTTCTGTATTTTCATGACTATGAAAATTGTACATTCACACTGAAGGCATCAAAACTATGAATTAACACATGTGGAATTATATACTTAACAAAAAAGTGTGAAACAACTGAAAATATGTCTTATATTCTAGGTTCTTCAAAGTAGCCACCTTTTGCTTTAATGACTGCTTTGCACACTCTTGGCATTCTCTTGATAAGCTTCAAGAGGTAGTCACTGGAAATAGTCTTCCAACAATCTTGAAGGAGTTCCCAGAGATGCTTAGCACTTGTTGGCCCTTTTGCCTTCACTCTGTGGTCCAGCTCACCCCAAACCATCTCGATTGGGTTCAGTTCTGGTGACTGTGGAGGCCAGGTCATCTGGCGTAGCACCCCATCACTCTCCTTCTTGGTCAAATAGCCCTTACAAAGCCTGGAGGTGTGTTTGGGGTCATTGTGTTGTTGAAAAATAAATGATGGTCCAACTGTGACGCGAGTCACTACAGAAATAACAGTCTCAAAAGAGGAGAGAAAAGACTAATATTACTGAAAGAAATATAATATTAGAGCTACTTACTAGATAAAAATAGGGAGGTCAAACAATCCAAAGTCAAGTCCAGGAAGATGGCGCAGTACAAAGGGAGCAGACAAAAGAGTAGTCAGATAACAAGCAAATGGTCAAAATCCAGGTAAGGGAAAATAGTCAGGCGGGGTCAGGCACAGAGCACAGAGAGATCAGTCCTACACAGGTAATACCAAATGTACAATTGACACTGGGTGAAGGAGCTAGCATGCTTAAGTAGAAGACTAATCAAGGGAAGTGAACACAGATGATTGCAGAAACAACCCAGCAAACCCAAAACAGACTGACAGCCTCCACACAATAGTAACCTAGCAGACAAGGAAAGTGTGGAGACCGTGATACCAACTAAACGCAAACCGGATGGAACACCATGCCGCTGCAAGATGCTGTGGTAGTCATGCTGGTTCAGTATGCCTTCAATTTTGAATAAATCCCCAACAGTGTCACCAGCAAAGCTCCCCCACACCATCACACCTCCTCCTCCATGCTTCACGGTGGGAACCAGGCATGTAGAGTCCATCCGTTCACCTTTTCTGCGTTGCACAAAGACACGATGGTTTGAACCAAAGATCTCAAATTTGGACTCCTCAGACCAAAGCATAGATTTCCACTAGTCTAATGTCCATTCCTTGTGTTCTTTAGCCCAAACAAGTCTCTTCTGCTTGTTGCCTGTCCTTAGCAGTGGTTTCCTAGCAGCTATTTTACCATGAAGGCCTGCTGCACAAAGTCTCCTCTTAACAGTTGTTGAAGAGATGTGTCTGCTGCTAGAACTCTGTGTGGCATTGACCTGGTCTCTAATCTGAGCTGCTGTTAACCTGTGATTTCTGAGGCTGATGACTCGGATAAACTTATCCTCAGAAGCAGTAGTGACTCTTGGTCTTCTTTTCCTGGGGGGTCCTCATGTGAGCCAGTTTCTTTGTAGCGCTTGATGGTTTTTGCAACTGCACTTGGGGACACTTTCAAAGTTTGCCCAATTTTTCAGACTGACTGACCTTCGTTTCTTAAAGTAATGATGGTCACTCGTTTTTCTTTGCTTAGAATTTGTATTATGGCAAGAAAAAAGCAGCTAACAGTCTATTCAGTAGGATTATCAGCTGTGTAGCCACCTGACTTCTGCACAACACAACTGATGGTCCCAACCCCATTTATAAGGCAAGAAATCCCACTTATTAAACCTGACAGGGCACACCTGTGAAGTGAAAACCATTTCCGGTGACTACCTCTTGAAGCTCATCAAGAGAATGCCAAGAGTGTGCAAAGCAGTCATCAAAGCAAAAGGTGGTTACTTTGAAGAACCTAGAATATAAGACATATTTTCAGTTGTTTCACACTTTTTTGTTAAGTATATAATTCCACATGTGTTGTGTGGCGCCCCTGAGGGTTCGACCGCCACAGGGATGCTGCACTTCTTTAATGGAGTGTAGTGTTCCTCCTCTGAGGTAAGAACAGTGTGATAGTCGTGACCCAATCTTTGCATCCAACACCACACTTCTCCACCAGAGGGGGCTAGTATGTTACAGGGAGACTGGGGAACCAAGAGTGAGGGGAACCAGTTAGTGGGTGTGGGTGGAGGACCTACAAGTTAGTTACACTTTAAATTTCATATTTAATAAAAAGCCATCTTTGGTTTTGGTCTTTGTGCTGTTAAATACTGTGTGTTACTGTGCTCTCCCACTCTGATAGTGGACCCTGTGTGGGCCTGCAGAGGTCGGAGACACGGCCCTCGTACCCTGGTCTTGGGACGAGAGGCAAGTTGCAGACGGGGAATGTCTCAACCCGGCCAATGACCATGACCAAGAAGGCCTGGAGCTTAAGAGTGTGACTCCACAGCAAATGGATCCCAGGCAGGATGCAGACGGAGCGGTGTACGCCACCTGTCCTCGCCAACCTGATATATTCAGAGGGAGTCCGGCTGCAAGAGGGGTACCTACCCCCGACACCCGACCTTGCTACTCCATGTCCTGGTCGGGGAAGCCCGGTAGGCCCTGAGGATCCCACCGGGTACCGGACGGAGCGGAGCTGCCACCCGAGCCCTTGTTCTGAGAGGAGCTCAGAGGGAGACCCGGCCTATTTGCACACACACTGACAGGAAAGGATTAGGCCCGTAGTTCAGGAACACTCTGGTGTAGTGTCCCGACTGAATGCTGGACTTACTCGGAGGTTGTCGGACCCCCGTCTCTGGTGACCGAAGGACTCCGCGGGGAGCAGGGAGTCACCTTCCTCATGCCATCTATGTGAGTAAAGCCTTGGAAGTTCACCCCTACGGCCTCCGGACTGTTCATTCTGCGCCACACCACGAGACGCGGAGCCCGCATTCCTTCACTACTACCCCCTCCATCCTGTCCCTCTGCCCTGAGGCCACGCTCCGCCTGTGGGGAGTAGTAATAACTTTGACCGCCATAACACCATGTCTCAGCGGACTGAAGCGGCGCTGGTGGCCCTTCACCAGGTACCACCGGTGGCGTAGTCGTTAATCAGCCACTCAACCCGGAGAAGCATACACCATCTCTTTTTTTACTGTGACGGCCCTGAGCACGGGTCGGGTCCGGGCCACGGCTACACCCCATCTCTCCATCACAGGACCTGACTCCGAGTCCCCCATCTCCCAGGGTAAAGAAAAGGGCTTTTTCGAGTAAGAGGCGTCACAGCTGATTCATAGTTTTGATGCCTTCAGTGTGAATGTACAATTTTCAAAGTAATGAAAATACAGAAAAATCTTTAAATGAGAAGGTGTTTCCAAACTTTTGGTCTGTACTGTATATATACACACATATACAGTATACATATATATACACACACATATACAATATATATATATACCCAAATATTTTGATTATGTGTATATATATATATATATATATATATATATATATATATATTTCACTTTCTTACACTTTTTTTTACTTTTACACTTTGTCCCACTATGGGACTTTCATTTTTTGCAGGCCGATCGCTTGTACAGCATAGAGATGCAGCAGCAGCATCTCTATGCATGCAGCCTGTCAGCGCTGCACACGCACAAGTTATTTTGATTGTGCACTGCGCATGATCAAAGTAACTTTCTGGTGACCCGGATGTTGTCATGACGACATCGGGTCATCATAGCAACGATCGGGACCCCGTGCTCACAGTGCAGTTTTTGATTCAAGGTAAGAGAGTCGCGCTTACCTCCCCCCTGCTCCCGGAATGCTGCGATCGACTTAGTTCGCAACATTTCGAGGGAGCGGTGCGGCCCCACTCCTGGCACAAAGCATCGGGTGTTGGCTGTGAGAATCAGCTGACACCCGGCAGCGATCGCGCCAGCACAGCCTCTGTATGGGTGCGATCGCCAAGGCATAATAATACGCACCTGGTCCAATAGGCCCAGGTCGCAGGTACATATTATTACGCCTGACATCAGTAAGGAGTTAATATCAGATTTGTGGGGGTCCGGCACGTGGCACCTCCACTACTCAGTTGTTTGAAACTCCGGCAGAGGTCAGATGTAAACATTGTTGAGGAGCTGAACATCACAGCTCTGGTCACTGTGTAGTGGCTGCTACCTGGTGCTGCAGATCAGCTCCTATTACATGAATATTAGCTGACTTGCAGGACCCACAGTACAGTGAATGGAGCAGTGATGTTCAGATCTTCAAACTATTTACATCTGAGCGTTGCAAACAACTGATGGGTAGAGCCAGTGCCACGTGTGGGAGCCCACCTATCTGATATTGATAACCCATCCCCAGGATGGCATCTCAGTAGATACCATACCAGGATGGGGGACATTATGCCAGAATGGGTACATTATACCAGAATTAGGTCATTATGCCAGAATGTGAGACACTGTAACAGAATGGAGTGCATTGTACCAGGATGGGGGGCATTAAACCAGTATGATGGTCATTAAACCAGGATGGGGGGTCATTATACCAGGATGGGGGGTCATTATACCAGGATGGGGACATTATATCAGAATGAGGACATTATATCAGAATTGGGGACATTATACCAGAATTGGGGACATTATACCAGAATAAGGGACACTATACCAGAATGGGGTACACCATACCTGGATGGGTGACACTATATCAGAATGGGGACATTACATCACAATGATGATATTATACCAGTATGGGGGATATTATAGCAGCATGGGGGACATTATGCCAGAACTGGAGATACCATACCAGGATGTGGGGCATTATACCAGCTTTGGGGACATTATAGCAGAATTGGGAGCATTACACCAGCATGGGGGATATTATACCAGGTTAGAGACATTATACCAAAATGGGGACATTATATCAGAATGGGGACACTATACCAGGATGGGGACATTAAACCAGAATGAAGTAAATGATGCCAGAATGGGGACATTACCAGACAGGGGCACAGGTGGGGGAAAATGTCATAGCATAAGGCCCAGCATGTTATGTTCTGCTACCAGAGCTAAGGAAAGAGAGGAGATCTGTCCCTACGATAGAACTCAGCTTAATCCCTACGATATAACAGGGGACACCTCCTAACAGAAATAGTAGCAGACAGACGAACAAACAAAATATATGGAACATAGAGGTCAGTAGACCAAGCAAACTAACAGAGCAAGACACAGAGCACAGGCTAGCTAGAAAGTAGATATACAATGAAGTCCAGCAAAGCCAGAAGGGCGGAGCAGGCTTAAATAGGCCAACAAGGTCATGTGACCAGCAAAGGAAAAAAAACCTAAGAGCAAGGTTCTAACAGTACCCCCCCTTCTAAGAGGATCCTCCGGATCCCCTAGGACCAGGCTTATCAGGAAATCTCCTGTGAAACGCTCTGATAAGTCTGGACGCGGAAACATCATCTGACCTCACCCAAGAGTTATCCTCGGGTCCGAAACCTTTCCAGGCCACAAGATACTGCAAACTACCTCTATACAGTCTAGAGTTAAGGATGCGAGAAATTTCATATTCCCCGTCCTCCACCACCGGAGGAACGGAGGCAGAGGCGTCACAATCCGATACAACAGCTTTTTTCAACAGAGAGACATGAAATACCGGATTAATTCTCCAGGAGGTAGGAACCTCCAACCTAACAGCAGATTGGTTGACAACCTGAAGCACCTTAAAGGGCCCTACAAACTTGGGACCCAATTTCTTAGAAGGAATCCTCAACCGCAGATTCCTAGAGGACAACCAAACCATGTCACCAACAGCGAACAAAACCTCCTGTCGTTTCCTATCAAAGTAGTCCTTAGATTTTCTGTTGGCCTCCTGAAGATTACCACGCACATCCGTCCAAACTCTCTCCAAATCACCGGAAAAATTCTCCTCCTCAGGCACGGCAGATCCCAACTTGGAGAACGACCCAAACGACGGATGTCTCCCAGAACAACAAAAAAAAGGCGAACAACCAGCAGAAGAAGATGTATGATTGTTCAGAGCAAATTCAGCAAGTGGCAGAAACTCAGACCACCCCTCTTGATTGTCTGCCACAAAACAACGCAAGAACTGCTCAACATCCTGGTTTTTCCTTTCTGTCTGGCCATTAGATTCAGGATGATATCCGGACGAGAACGATAAATGAACTCCCAACCTGTCACAAAAGGCACGCCAAAAACGAGCCACGAACTGAGGACCCCTATCAGAAACAATGTCAGTAGGAACGCCATGAAGTCTGACAATTTCCTTGACAAAGGCCTTAGCGAGAGTTTTAGCGCAGGGCAGTTTGACAAAGGGAACCAAGTGACACATCTTGCTAAAACGGTCCACGACCACCCAGATGACAGTAAAACCCTCAGAGGGGGGAAGGTCAGTTATAAAGTCCATAGCCAAATGTGTCCAAGGAGCACTGGGAACCTCCAAAGGACAAAGCAACCCCGCAGCAGGAGTATGAGAGGACTTAGATCTAGCACATATAGTACATTGACGCACCCACTTAATGACTTCCTTCTGCCATCCAGGCCACCAAAAACTGAGACCCACCAGTCTCTTGGTCTCAGAGATTCCGGGATGACCTGCCAACCGAGATTCATGACACTCAACAAATAAATCTCTCCTAAAGGTCCCAGGCACAAACAACCTCCCATGGGGAGTGTTAGATGGGGCATTCTCCTGTGCTTTAAGAATCTCATCTTCCAAAACGGAGTCCAAAGCAGCTATCACAACACCTTCTTGTAAAATGTTCTCCTCTTTCTCAGCACCGACTATGGGAGAAAAACTGCGAGACAAGGTATCCGCCTTAACATTCTTAGTACCAGGGATGTAAGTAACGGAGAAATTAAACCGCGAGAAAAACAGTGCCCACCTAGCCTGACGGGCATTCAGGCGCTTGGCAGCATCAAGATATATCAGATTTTTATGATCCGTAAGAACCTGAACGGGAAATTCCGCACCTTCCAAGAAGTGGCGCCAGTGTTCAAATGCGAGTTTAATAGCCAATAATTCCCGATTACCAATATCGTAATTCAGTTCAGTCTCCGAAAATTTTTTTGAAAAAAAGGCACAGGGATGTAATCCATCCCCGTTATCCTGAGACAATACTGCGCCAACCCCCACAGAGGAAGCATCAACCTCAACCAAAAACGGCCTAGTAACATCAGGCTGCATAAGGATGGGAGCAGAGGTGAACCTCTCCTTGAGATACACAAAAGCTTCAATGGCCTCAGAAGACCACTGAACCGCATCAGCACCTTTCCTGGTGAGATCAGTCAGAGGTTTGACAATACTAGAAAATTTTTTTATGAATTTTCTGTAGTAATTGGCGAAACCCAAAAACCTCTGTATCGATTTCAAACCAATAGGCCTAGGCCATTCCTGCACAGCCTGAACCTTAACCGGATCCATCTCAAAACCTTTGCTGGAGATAATGTAGCCCAAAAAACTAATTCTCTGTACAGCGAACTCACATTTATCCAGCTTAGCAAAAAGCGAATTGTCCATTAATAACTGTAATACCTCACGCATGCTCCGCCAATGAGACTCCAGATCCGGCGAATAAATCAAAATGTCATCCAAATACACAACCACATTTTTGCCAATCAAAGGTCTAAGGATGTCATTAATCAGATTCTGAAAAAATGCAGGAGCATTAGTAAGACCAAAAGGCATAACCAGATTCTCAAAATGACCCACAGGAGTGTTAAAAGCAGTCTTCCATTCATCACCCTCCTTCATGCGCAACAGATTGTATGCCCCCTTAAGGTCAATTTTAGAGAACCACTTGGCCCCCATTAACTGGTTAAACAGATCAGGAATCAATGGCAGTGGGTAAGGATTGCGTACAGTAATTTTGTTAATCTCACGAAAATCCAGACAAGGACGTAAACCGCCGTCCTTTTTTTTTACAAAAAAAAATCCAACCGCCACAGGAGACTTAGAGGGCCTAATGTGACCGGCGGCCAAACTTGTCTGTATGTATTCCTCCAAAGCCTTCCTCTCAGGAATAGTAAGGTTAAATAAACGACTTTTAGGAAGAGTCGCTCCAGGGACAAATTCAATAGAACAATCATAGTCTCTATGGGGAGGCAAAACCTGTGATTCCTTCTCAGAAAAAACTCTCCAAAAATCCTGAATAGGAACAGACAATTCTCCCCTATCCAAAGCTGCAATACGCCCGTTACAACACTTGTCATAACATTTATGGCTCCAGGATTTAATTTCACTGGTAGACCAATCCAGTACAGGATTGTGAAATTTTAACCAGGGCAATCCCAATATTACTGGAGAAGGCAAGTTATTCAACACTACCAAATCCAATTTCTCATGGTGAACACCATTAATAGTGAGAGGAAATTCACAGACCTTGAGAGTAATATTCTTCAAAGGGGAACCATTCACAGAAACCACAGCAATGGGGGATGATAAAGGTTCAGGTTTTAAATTGAGTCTTTACACGAATCCCCCATCAATTACATTCAGAGTAGACCCGCAATCAACAAACACCCGAAATTCCATTAATTTTTTCTGAGCAATCGTGGAAGCAGCTAAAAATATACCCTTGGAATTTAAACAGGCAATACGGGCGTGACTGACCATTTTTTTTCTTTCTTCATACGAAGCTCACAGCCTTTAATCAAATGACCAGATTTTCCGCAATAGAAACACAAGCCTTCAGAAAATCGACGGTCTTTTTCTTGAGAGCGAGGTGCCACCGATCCAATCTCCATCGGTTCACCACTGTTAGTACACACATTCTCATAACCAGAAACTGACATAGCAGAGGATTTGCTCTCATTAACCCTTGCACGCAGTCTTCTATCCACCCGTATAGCTAATTGCATAGCCTGTTGCAAATCTTCAGGTGTAGGATAAGCAATTAGCAGGTCTTTAACCCTTTCACTGAGCCCAGCAAGAAATAGACTTTTCAGAGCAGAATCGTTCCACCCTGTTTGAGTAGACCAACGACGGAAATGAGTACAATATTTTTCCACATTACCTGATCCCTGTTTTAAACGTCTCAACTCAGTCTCAGCTGATGCGACACGGTCAGGATCATCATATAATAGTCCCAAAGCAGAAAAAAAACTATCCACTGATCTGAAGCATGTATCACTAGGTTGCAAAGAAAAGGCCCACTCCTGAGGCTCTTTGCGCAAAAGTGACATTATGAACCCTACGCGCTGGGATTCATCCCCAGAGGACTTAGGTCTCAAACGAAAATACAATAAGCAAGCATTTTTAAATGAAAAAAAATTCTCGGTGTTCACCAAAAAATAAATCCGGCAAACATACCTTAGGCTCCAAGAAATGTGCTCCAGGACAGTTACTCACGTGCTGACGGAGCTCGGCCACCTCCAGAGAGAGTCCCTGCAGGCGATGAACCAAATCCTGAACCGACACCATGATGGAACAGAAAAATCTTTCCTTAGAGAATTTGCTGGCTGGACTTACTGTTATGTTCTGCTACCAGAGCTAAGGAAAGAGAGGAGATCTGTCCCTACGATAGAACTCAGCTTAATCCCTACGATGTAACAGGGGACACCTCTTAACAGAAATAGTAGCAGACAGACGAACAAACAAAATATATGGAACATAGAGGTCAGTAGACCAAGCAAACTAACAGAGCAAGACACAGAGCACAGGCTAGCTAGAAAGTAGATATACAATGAAGTCCAGCAAAGCCAGAAGGGCGGAGCAGGCTTAAATAGGCCAACAAGGTCATGTGACCAGCAAAGGAAAAAAAAACTAAGAGCAAGGTTCTAACACAGCATGTGGGAGATTATTACAAGAAGGAGCCAGGATGGGGGACATTACTACATAGGGAGAGAACACATATTTCTTTATAGGATCCAGAACGCTACAAGGGCCCATACATCTGACCAACATGCCGGTGGGGGCCTATCAGACTCTAGTTACTCCACTAGGTGGGACCAGATCATTTCCAGGACTCCTTGTTCTTTACATTGAAGATAATTCTTAATGACATTGGCTGTATGTTTGGGGTTGTTGTTCTGCTGAAGAAAACATTTGGATCCAATCGGACACCTCCCTGATGATATTGCAGGATGGATAAGTATCTGCCTCTATATCTCAGCATTGAGGGAACCAATAATTCTGACCCAATTTCCACCTCCATTTGCTGAAATGCAGCCCCAAACTTACTGGACCCTCCACCGTGCTTATGCATCACTATTGCCCACAGACGCTCATTATT